>NW_016908753.1:248093-272977 GCF_001483705.2 Eufriesea mexicana | reverse complement strand
GCGGGCGGCAAGCGTCCGTGGGGGTCGGGGGAGGGGGATGGTGGGAGAGTAGGGCCGGCGAAAACGCGGTATGCAAAGCAGGCGGCGAATTTAAACGGTCCTGCGCAGAACGAATGGCCTCACCTCGTGCTACGTTCCCTCTCTCTCGCGCTCTCTCTCTCTCTCTCTCCATCTGTCTCCTCCTTTCTAGGCCTCGTGCTCGCTCGCACTCGCGCACACCGCGTCTCCGGATGCGACTTCTCGGGCACCCACACACAGGTAGAACCCGGCGGGGTGAAGAGAATCGGCGAAGGAGAGGCAGACAGCGCGAGTGCGAGGAGGAGAGAAGACGACGATGTGGAAGATGACGACGACGAAGAAGACGAAGAAGAAGAAGAAGAAGACGAAGAGGAGGAAGAAGAAGAAGAAGAAGATGATGACGAAGAAGAAGAAGGAGGAAGGGGAAGAGAAAAAGCGACACGGACCGAGAGAAGCGCGGACAAAGACGGAGAGAGTGACCGCTTTCTGGCTCCCTCTCACGTTTCCTCACCGGTTCTCTCGCTTGTCTCCCCGTGGCACACGTGCACGCAGCGAAACTACGTTCTCCTGTCAGCGGAACTCCCGATGCTGCCGTGCGACCTCCTAAGGACCGTGTTGTTGTCCAGCTGGACGCGGCACTCGCGACGTTGCTCGCACACGTACGTATATATCCCCAGGAAGCGTGGACCGCCTGTCCGCGGTGGCGGGTCACGGTGACGGAGCACCGGCCAGAAAACGACGACGTCGAGGCGCGTTACACTCGATCGCGTCGACCGCGGCGACGTTTTCCACCCGGATTCGAGTAAAATGGCTGCTCTCGCCGCTGCGGCGCGCCCGAGCTTACTGGCTTGCCTCCCTTCGTTTGGGTCTCCACACAGACAGACGCGATCGCGGCCACGCGTGTGTGCGGATGCACACGTACGCCGGGGGCGCACACGCGCATGCACACGCGCGCGGCCGTCGGGACGCGGTACACGTATATAGAACGCGGCCAGTGTACACGCGTGCTCCCACACACGTAGCCAGCGAGCACGCACACGCGAGGCCGCTTCGCCCCCGCCAACCACGCGCGCACGTGTCTGCGCGCAGAACAGCTGAGCGGAAAGGAACGCGCTTCTTTCTGCCTTTCGCCAACTTCGTGCGTCTCGCGCTTTTCGATCTTTCCCTCGCCGCGCCGCTGCGAGGCCAGGCTCTCTCGTCCCGACAGAGGGTTGCGCTTACGCTGGAACGCGTCTACTACTTGCGTGTGGTACACTTTCGCGGCATCGATCCCATCGATCCACGGAGAGAGGACAGTCGTGCGTCGTTTCGCGGTCAAAACTTTCCAAGTTTCCTGCCACGCCGCTGACCACCGGCACAATTCCAGCAGGTTTAATTGCTCTCTCGTGCTCCGCTTCCCAAGCTCGAGACAGTCGGCGAATCTTCGAATGTCAAGAGCCACACGGACGGATATGGGGAATTCCAGTTTTGCTTCTTGGTCGATGATGCGACCTCGCCAAGTCGAACCTCCCCGACGCGCCGGGGAAAGTTTCATTGCCCGACGCCGGCTTGGAAACTTGCCGTCAGTTCTTTTATCCGCTATGACAATGCCGCGATCGAAAAGTTATGGCCGTCTCGTAACGCAGCCTCGCCCGCTCTCCATCGTTAAACCATCGCCCGGTCCTCGGATTCTCAACGCCGATCCAGGATCTAAATTATCGCGCCAACCGGTGCCGCCGCTTCTCTTCGATGTTAACGTTCCTGCGGACTCGCGCGTTTAATTAGATCCCAGTGGATCGAAACTTGGCACCGGGTCGCGGCTACGACGCTGCCAGACGCTCAAAACGGGCATGAGCTTACTCGCTCGAGCGTATTTAAAAATCGCGAGAGATTCTCGGACGGATAATGGAAACGAGAGGAAACGAGACGTGTCCTCGCGTTGCCTAGAATCGGTTGGAATCGGTGGGTCGTAACGCGGAAGACGACCTCGGCTGGACACAGCTGCCTTCAGCGTTCTTAGACCTGGCTACGGCTAGTATTAGGAATATGCAAATTGGCGAAGGATAACGGGTGCGTTGACCAACCTATTAGTAGACACGCGCCATCACGATCGAGTCTGGTCGTAGATGTAACGGTTCCCGATGACGATTTTCATGATCCCGTGGACGCGTTCGTTGCATCGGGATGGTACGATTCCTAGGATTAATTAGCTACGATAGGTCACGTCCTTTCCCTCCATTTTTTTCCAACGGTCGAAGGAAAAATGTAATCGTCTCGCGTGGGTAAGAAAAGTTGATTACGCTAACGGTACCCAGGCTTCCTGCATCGGTGAACTTCCAGCGGAACGGCGACCTAGAGGCCTCCTCGCGCCTCTAGGAGACTAGAGGCGTTCCCGATTCGAATTTTTCCCAGCGATCTACGGATTCGAGACTGCCATCGATCGGATCATTCGACTGGCGACCGATACAGGTACTTGTCCGCTCGGTTACGCTCGCATCGAGCTCGCTGTTCGATCCTTTTCTTCGTCTCTGCGAGCGAGGTTCTATCGGTGCTAATACTCTAAGTGCAGTGTGCCCCCGGATTAATTTCATAGCTCGCGACGTGAAAAAAATATGGCGGGGCCGGCGAGCAAGCAACTCCCTGGCAATTTGATCGTTTATCACGATCAATTAAATTTCCTGCGCGGCGACGATAATTGACCAACGCCATCACCCTTGTACCACGGTGTCGAGATAATCTCTGGTGCAAGTGCCGATAAATGGCGCATTCGCGTGAATGGCGCATTCTGTACCGCGCTATCATTATTTTACGAGATACGTTTTAACCGTAATAAATTTTATTGTACATCCGACCAACCCTGCCCCCCTCGCCCCGACATCATCGATTCCTTCGCCGCCCTCGAAACAGGCCCGGGCGTCGCGGCTCCTCGCGAGCAAACCGGAACCGGTAAACAGATTTTCCGCAATTCCGGATGGTAAACGAATCGAGGAAAAATCCTGGCATCGCGACCGATCGCTGGAAGTCGCAGTTATTCCACGAATCACCTTTCTTGCTTTACGCAATCTAATCGGTCGTGGAGCCAGACGCGACTCGCAATATTTCCACCCCCCTAGTTTCTTCTTCGCTTGTCGCTAATTCTAAGCGTTATCGGTTTGCGCGAATTTGCACAGTTTTAGAAAGTCTATTATTTTATTTATTTTATCGGTGTTGTTATTTTTGTATATTATAAGTGTAGGTGTGACTCTGAACCATTTTGGAAAATTCGCATCCCCTTGTTGTTATATTTATTTCTAATTATTTGCACGAGTTTGGACTATTTTGGGAAACTTGGACACCTCCGTGTCTTTTGATATTGCTATTAGTCTATTGTTATCAATCTAATCGGTCGCAGAGCTAGACGGGACTCGCAATATTTTCACCCCCTTATTTTGGCTTCTTCCCTTATCGCTAATTCTACCCTTTATCCGTTTGCACAAATTTGCACTGCTTTAAACAGTTTATTATTTCATTTATTTAATCGATATTATTATTTTTGTATATTGTAAGTGTAGGTGTGACTCTGAACCATTTTGGAAAATTCGCATCCCCTTGTTGTTATATTTATTTCTAATTATTTGCACGAGTTTGGACTATTTTCGGAAATTTGGATACCTCTTTATCTTTTGTTACTGTTATTATTTTTACTACGAGGAAATTGTGACGAGATATTACTGTCTTTTAAAATATTAATTTTTTCGTTATTATTATCTTTATCTCCTGTAAGTTTGAGTACTTTCGTGCTATTTTGTAAAATTGGCATTCCTCTTTTTATCAGTATTATTATTTCAGATTCTAATAAATTTTTGGAAAATTTGCATCCCCCTATTATTATATTTATTTCTTCTAGTTATTTGCACGAGTTTGCACTACCTTGGGGAATTTGGATCCCTCTATGTCTTTTGTTACTGTTATTATTTTTACTACGAGGAAATTGTGATGAGATATCACTGTTTGCCAAAATATTAACCTTTTCGTTATTATTATTTTTATCTCCTGTAAGTTTGAGTATTTTCGTACTATTTTGTAAAATTTGCATCTCTCTTTTTATCAATATTATTATTTCGGTTTACAATAAATTTTTCAAGTTTACAGTATCTGGATTTCATATCACCGTGTTAAACCTGATCAATTGACAGCTGAGCTTTTACTCTTTGGATTCTGGTTATCGAAAATCAGGAATACAATGAATTGGGTCGAATACAATGGAAATTAACAGCTAGAAAGGGTAAAGGGAGTGAGATTGAAGATTTTTCTAAAAATCATAAGCGAGTTGGATAAAGATGAAGGGACAATAGGACACGCATAATTTCTTTCTATATTATCACTGCATCTTTGCCTGTTTCCCAACACGAATAAGCCATAAATATGTCGTAAACGACTGAATTAACTGATAAATCATAACACGAGACGGCGAATATATCTTTCCTTTCAATTTCCAATGACAAGCATGTACGCAGGGAAATATGTATAATACTTTTAAATTGAACCGACTATAGTGATATATGTATTATATTTCTAGTTGTTTGTACAACCGCGATCATTTGAACGCAAAATTATAGATGTACGCTTGGTTCCTGCGTTGTCTCAGAAAATGGACGAAACTTGGTATCGTGAGAACTTTCTATAGCTCAACGAGGAAAATTAAGCCTCGGCCATTATTCCCACGCTCGATTGCGTATATAAATACTCGTAATACCATTTTCCGCGATATTTATTTTTCATAATTACTCGAGCAAACTTGACATCGAGATAAATATCCAGGTTCTCGTAGGAAACGAGGATCAAAGTTCAAACATAAGTACCAAATACGAAGATTGCAATTTGCCTCGAAGATAAGCTTGGTTATAGCCAATTTTTGTATAATTCGTCGTGGTGAAAGTGAAACACGCTATTAAATACGTATAATACCTTTAATCCGTTTTAAAGATAAGCTTAATTGCGGGTAATCGTTGTATAATTATTTTATAAAAATTGCAATCTATTTCAGAGGTCAACTCAACTTGGTCAAGGTAAGAATCATCGAGATACCATTTACCATTATCCCCTAAATACTAGTCCCATTTCTTTTATCATAAGAATTATTCCAACTCCAAATAATCAATTCATCCCACGCTATACAGGTTGTTTCAATCATAGCAAATTCTTACTCTGAAATTTTTTGAAATTTCTTTGAAATTTTGTCTATATATGTGCCTGTGATTATGAAAGTGGTCTAGGTCACTTATATTTGCTTCTGAAATATTAACCCTTTGGACTCGAAGATTTCTTCGTTGTGAAAATGCAATTTGTAGCTCTTCTTAGATTTTTATAAGCTCACTGATACTCTATATGCTAAAATTAAAAAAAGAAAATCGTGCATTTGCGTGAGAAACGTACGAATAGAATAATTTTATTTCGATGTTCTTAATATAAATATCATCATCCATTATTTAAGTTATAGCATTGAAATAAACGATGACTGAGAGTCACCTCTCGAGTGCAAAGGGTTAAAAGCTTCGGCATTTAAATACGTCATAAATTATAAAATTAATTGCGATAAAGCTACAAACTCAATCTATCGATTCAATTCTTCACTGTTTTGAGAAACGTAAATATATTTTGTCGTAACATAAATGAATGCAATAAATAAATAATAAAATCGTTCCTCTTGAGTCGATCACTTAGACCACTTTCATAATTATGGGCACATATATTATCTTGCACTACAATTCACTATTCTTCGATATATTTTTCAGTAATAAGGAGTAACTTCGTCACAAAATATAAACAAATTAAATAAAACGGCTTCAAGAATTACCGTAATTTTGATATAATTTAGCAAGAGAACAATCGCATTGCTATCCCTGGTCTCCCTTTTCACAAATTTGATCCCCCCATTGTCAGCACGATATGATACGATCGTAACAAAAATTTGACCTTGAAAAAATCGGCGATTTTTGCTTCCATTTTCGACAAATCTTCACCGATGCAATGGCAATTTGGCAAAAGAACAATCGCATTGCTATCCCTGATCTCCCTTTTTACAAATTTGATCCTCCATTGTCAGCAGGATACGATATGATCGTAACAAAAATTTGACCTTGAAAAAATCGGCGATTTTTGCTTCCATTTTCGACAAATCTTCACCGATGCAATGGCAATTTAGCAAAAGAATAATCGCATTGCTATCCTTGGTCTCCCTTTTTACAAATTTTATACTCCCATTGTCAGCAGGATACGATGTGACCGTAATAAAAATTTGACCTTGAAAAAATCGACGATTTTTGCTTCCATTCTCGACAAACCTTCGCCGATGCAATGGCGTAGGATCCGAATATGACAGTGAAGGAGTGCAATCTTGAAACACCGTGTACACAGGGAGATGCGCATAAGCATAGTGGTTGGACGTGGTGTGGCGGCGCTAGGAATAGTGCCGCTGATTTCCGCGTCGCGACGCTCGCGACGGGCTCGTCGTTGTAACGCGGTGCCGGCCACGAGCACGCGCGACTATACAAATCAATATTTTCTACATATCTCACGAGTTTTCCCTAATTGGCCGGCTGCACGAGCCACACCACTCCACACCGCCATGCCGCGCCGTTTTTATCACTGTTTGCCAGGGAAGCGTATCTCGATTGAATCTGGAGGATGCGCGACGTTTCTTGTTTTTCAAATAAAACCACCCCTCCCAACTGTCGACAACCCTGTTTCGCCCAGCAAAAAGTAGCCGCGAAACGACGTGCGTCGGGAAAAAACTCGTTGTTCATCGAACGAACCGGCGCGGTTATTCGTTCCTCATCGGTGCCATTCTTGGACCATTATCGTGCCATTTTTAGTTGGCACGCTGCACATCTGTTTGGTACACTTGGCATGATAATGGTAATCGAATATTCTACTTTTTACGCCCATTTGCAAGGTATTCGTATTTTATCCCTTTGTAAATCGAGAATTTTTTATTTTTTACTTAAGCTCGCAAGAAACCGATAAATAATTCTGTAGGACGAGGAATTTTTTTAAAACCAAGAGTTTCGTTCTGGAAAGAAAAAACTGAATTATTTTTATCCCCATTGGTGAAGGGAAGCAAATAACAAATTGCACATTGACAGTGACGCTAGTCTGGGGATGTCATATATATGATCCAGTGACGAAGTACAATACAACGTGAAAAATTAAAAACCTCGTAGTACGTGAGTGATAAGTGTGAGTGTTGGTTTTATATGTGTAAATGCGAATGAGGTTGAATAAGTGAAACTCATTTACGACGATATAGATATAGATAGAATGAACGAAATATAAAATAATTTGATCAAAAATTGATTTCAACGTCAATCAAGTCACCAGTTATAATTATAAAGACAGGATATTTAGATTTTTCTTTCAAACATTAATAGACTAAAACTTGAAATCTCCAAATATTCTCTAAAATTAATTTTCCACCGACAAAATATTCTCGTCATCGAAACTCATAGATATATGAATATAATATCTGTGAGTGTTGGTTTTATGAGAGTATGAGTGTCGTATTTATATGTGTGAATGGAAATGATGTAGAATAAGTGAAATTCATTTGCGACGATATAAATATAATATATGCGAGTGGAGTCTAGTATGAATGATCTTTGGAAAAATGTTTAGAAGAATGTGCCAGAATAAAACAGTTATGCGAGAATCGTCAAAGAGGAAACATGGGTATGTAACGGTTAATAAGAGTGAGAGAGAGAGAGAAGAATTTTCTAGCGTTGGAATTAAATGACACTGTATTTTTATCTATATTACTCTAATACTTTATTACTAACAATTTGGTTCTTATTGTACAAACGCTCTATATACCTTGTTCTATTCGCACCTAACGCAACTGACTCGACTAACGAGGACTGAGGACTGAGTACCGACTTATTGCCGAAAATCTTCATATATATACACATCGCTCTCCCCATTCCCACTACGGAAGCTCGTATCTACCAATTATATACATATAATTGCCTACATCTAGAAAGTGTCAATCATTTTTTGTTTAAAATAGTTTATCACGAGTTGTTTTCATTATTTAAATATTTTTATCTAAATATACTAATGTGTTAACTGTTAAAAAACGTAGAAGATATTGGTGTCCATTTTTATCCACACATTCTAGGTTACCTGGAACGTTTTGGACCATTTTATTTCTATTTTATATTCTATTAAGTGCATGTTACTGAGAATATTTAAAGCCTGCCTCGAATATAAAAGAATTGGAAGAAGCGTAGATTAAAATATAAAATTATATAAATTAAGGGAAGAAACTAAAGGATATATTAAACTGTCCTATCTATTGATTAGGACTTCGATTCATCAGCTATTCGAAGCTTCCAGTTTCCATTTCCAGATTCACCTTGAATATATGTATAACACGACAAAGAAATTGCAATTAAAATTTCGTAACCACGCAATCTCGTTTCCCGAAACAACCCTTAACGTGTCCCAAAAGTTCCTGCAACTGTGTCATCGAATATCCCATTAATTGCGCAACGAGTGTTTGCAAAGGAACCATTTCCCTTCTAGTTACTTTCGATTACTAGCCAGGTTACCTCTAATCGTAGATAAACTCGTTTCTCAACGTGGATAACCGATGTTCGATGTATTGCTCATCCCGTATCCTCGCGTGTGTTTGATCAGTAACGTAAGCATTATTTCGGTGGTAATTTTTCGGAAAGAAGGAGAAACTATCCTGTGAGAAATTGCCGACGTTCGTCCACGCGGCGAACGAGTTCGGAGGTATTATGAAATAAATCTCGTTATTGCTTGGTCGAGGAAGAAAAGCGGGCGGTCAGTTTTAATTAAAGAACTCGGGGCGTCAGCTGCTCCTTGCCAACGGCTCGCTGGTTTCCCTTCTTTCCTTTCCTCTTCTTTTCTCCTTTATTTTTTCCTTCCTCTCCCCTGCGCGTTTCGCGCATCGCGACCGATATCGCCTACGTATGTGCCATAAAGCCTGGTGGGAAAAAATGGTCACCAAGAGGAAACGAAGACTCGACGTATCCAACGCGCGTAACGGCCAGGCTCATTAATAATCACGATCACTGCGAATCGAGTGGATCTCTTTCATGCACGGCACGTGATTAATGACGTTATGTAAAATCAATTTTATTCGCTGTTTTATGAATCGAAGCAAATGCGTAATTAATGTACTACACCGCGCGATAAATTAGCGTTGCATTCATTGCGGAGGAATATGTCAATTAGAGTCAGACACAAAGAAACGGGATCTTAAAAACAGAATCGATCGATTCATCTTTCCGTACTGGGAATCTTCGTTGTACACTATTTGCAGTGCACTATAACTTTGCGTAAATTAAATTTGATTAATATCACGGAATACAGCGGACGAATTATAGCTGTTATCTGTCAAATTCCATTTTCTATGTTTTCACAATTAAACGTGAAGAAATAGTAATGGAATTTCTTTCTGTATTGGTAATCCTGATTGTACACTATTCGCAGTGCACTATAACTTCGCGTAAATTAAATTTAATTCATATTACGGAATATAGCGGATGAATGATAGCTGTTACCTGTCAAATTCCATTTTCTATGTTTTCACAATTAAACGTGACGAAATAGCAATGGAATTTCTATCTGTGCTGGGAATCTTCGTTGTACACTATTTGCAGTGCACTATAACCTCGCGTGAATTAAATTTGATTCATATCACGGAATATAGCGGACGAATGATAGCTGTTACCTGTCAAATTCCATTTTCTATATTTTCACAATTAAACGTGACGAAATAGCAATGGAATTTCTATCTGTACTGGGAATCTTGATTGTACACTATTCGCAGTGCACTATAACTTCGCGTAAATTAAATTTGATTCATATCACGGAATATAGCGGATGAATTACAGCTATTATCTGTCAAATTTCATTTTCTATATTTTGTCAATTAAACGTGACGAAATAGCGACGAAAGTAACGATACTGTTCACGAAGATAATAATCTTAATCTTGAACTACGAAGAAATTAATAGCGTTGAATGGAAACTAGCGTTGTACCGAAACCTATGAGTATTAACTCACTAGCGCCACTGCGCAGATATCGGCCAAAGTTCGAAATATCGACCGAATCATCCACCGAAGCTCCCGTACGAATAATTTCGCATATCCTCCGATCTCTGTCGTTCGAAAATAATATTTTTCATTCCCAAAATCTTCCCAATTCTCTGATTCTCTGAATCAAAAATTTCTCCACGCTTCAAAGGATCGATGCACAGAAAGTAATCCACGGGGAAGGCACCGAAAGCAAGTCCGTGGATGGTGAAAAATAGGCAGCAGGCTGCCATTCGCGATAATTTGCACTCTCGAAGAGGTATCGAGTATATATCCATGGACGTCCGATCGCGTCACCTGTATCGTAAAACCAAAGAGTGACTGGCGTGGCGTAAAAGTACTTAGCGAATAGGCAAAAGAGCAGTTGAGGCAATCGAAGAAATTGCTCTGGCAATTTTATACGAAGGATAAGAAGGGCGGCTGGGTGGGTGGCGTTCTAGTTAATGCGAAAAATATTTACAACGGTACACGTGTCCGCGAGCGGGAATACACCCGGGATGACGCTTTTATTATTCGAGCGAATGTGCACCCTACGAAAGCGTGTACTACATCATAGACGTAACATTTTATGGGTCGTACCGGTGACCTTATGAGGCAGCCACGGTGAATTCTTTAAGACCGCTGCAGAGATAATATAATCCGCTATAACGCGGGGCACACCGAGTAACCGAGTAACCAAACATCACGGGATCCAATAAAGAACCGTACTTGACGAAATAATGCTAGACTACTGGCATGGAAAGTAGACATAATTGACTCGGTAATGACGAGGTAAACGGACAGTTCTATTAAGCGCTGGCGTACGTACGCGGCGAACATGATGGATACACCGCGCGACTACCTGCAAAAATATAAATTACTTTCACATTTTGCATGTAGCCAGGCAAATGTCAGTGTGAACCGGTGGAGTACGATTTTTCACGCGGCACGCTGATAAGATTCGATTTCCTTTCTCGCCGGCAATTTTTTAATGCTTGTTCCAGTCCATCTTGAGAAATATAGGTATAAACGACTGAAAAACCACGCTCTTCTCGAATACAGTAGAGCAGAGGTTAATAACCTACTCCGTGTCACGTATGGCGTTAGATCATCGCTGTCCAATTTGCCCGGGGAAAAGTCATTTCTGCTCAATAAATGGCGTCGGAATTTTTTAGCCGATGACGCCATTCTTTTTTAGTACGAAGAACTTTCTAATTGAAATTATTTATTACGGGTAAATCAAATTAGTCGAAATATTAAGACTAGTTTTATTTAAAATAGGAAGACTATTTTTGTTTCAAACGTAGCGATTACTATTTTATTATTTTATTATTATTAATTACTATTTTATTATTACTAAAAACGGCGATTTGAAACTGTCTACTCGGGATATTACAGTATTTTCTCATCTATTATCACTATTCCTAGGGTAACAATAAATTTCCCAATTTTTATAAATATTTTAAAATATAATGCGTGTGTCGTAAACAAAAATGTTTATAAATCTTCGCAATATGAGATATCAATGATTCACGTAGCACGAATATGTGTTAAATAATAATGAAATTAATACTATAAAAAATAATAATTGAAGGTTTTATATCAAACCTCTAAATTAATCCGTGTTAATATTTACCTATTCCATCCTATTAATGGTACAATCGATAATATAAAAACGATTCTATAGCAAAAAATTAAAAAATATTATTTAATAAGATTATTTTTGTTTCAAATAAAGCGATTGTTATTTTATACTAAAAACGACGATTATTATAGTATTTTCTTCTTTTCCTTTGATTTAATATATTTACTATTACCATTTTCACGATAACAATAATTTTTCCAGTTTTATAAATATATGTCATTTGCAATTGAGATTGGAATATGCCAGTTGCAATTGATTATTAATAGAGAGAAGACGTGTGAGCATGTGATAGTGATAAAATAATTATATTTCAAGCCAATATTTATGTTTGATAACCTTTGTAATTAAATCAATAATTCATCTTATTGTTATTAAATTTCATCCACCACTAACAGTGATGTCTTCGACAAATGTTATAAATGTTAAAAATGTTATAAATAAACAATTTGAATCCCACCCTATAAATTCAATTAAATTCTTATTATTTTTTTAAGTGTTTACATTATGCGATTCCTTCATTATTAAAAATATCCAAATTTTGTTTCATTTCAAACGCAACAAAATTTCTATGCAAAGAGTAAACGTTCAGTTTACGTGAAAATTTTCCAGCTGCGTCGAGTTTCGAAACTCGACCAAAGAGAGAAAGAGAGAAACGGCGAGCCACTGCTGGCCAGGAGTACGAAGCTCGTAATTAGAAGCGGAATGTAATAACAAACCCAGCGAGCGGTTCTTGCCCCAGAAACGAGTTCCATCGTGGAGAATATACAGCGCGAAGACTTACAAAATCCCACGAGATATCGTCTGGACGTTGAGCTTAAGATGAGCCTATATCGGCTACGCGTCGCGATTTTCGAGCGGATCGCGAGCGTAGGGTGTAAGATCGGAAGCACGCGAGACGACTCGTCGTAGCCGGTCGCGGAACAAAGTTACCGTGCAAGCGAAGAAAGTTGCAGCGAAGCGTCGAAAGAAGCTAACGAGCGGCAACGGACCGCCAGAACGAGCATCCCCGTGCCTCATTAGTGACTTTTAATTTTCCAAAGCGAGTCTGCTTCGAGTACACTCGGGAAACGGCCACTAGGCGTTGTCGCCGAGGGATAAAAAGAGTCGGAGAAATAAGGAGAGAAAAAGGGTAAGAACCCGAGGAAACGAGAGAGAGAAAGAGAGAGAAAGGGAGACGGGGAGAAGGTTAAGAAGGGAAGAAAGGGAAACAGCAACAGCGACACGGCACGGTGCGGTGGCCCGCGCGCCATTGTTCCCTTGGTTCTTTATTTCTTCTCCATCTCCACCCTCTTTTTCTTCTGTCCTCGCGTACCGTGGCTTTATCGTGTTTGAGCTCCACGCTCCACTCTTTTGTTTTGTTTCGCGCGCCATTAGAGGGGCTAATTGCCGCTCATACGCGATCGCCTTTTGTTTCCTCCTTTTGCCACCTTTTCCCCGGCAGCCTCCTCCACCCTGTGTCCACTTTGCGTCCTCCACCTCCTGCTCGCGGCCGGCAACCGGAGGGCTGAGTCATGCCGCCTTCTTGCGCCACCCTTGTCTCGCCGACGCTTCTGTCCCGTCGAACACTCGTCGGAAACTCGTCGCCCGGTCTTCTTTTCGCCGGCAAACGATCGCTTTTTATCATCCTACCCTCTCGATCCTGCACGCCGACCGCGTCCCACGCTGACTTTTCCACTCGATCCGACCTCTCCGTCCTCTAGTTTCCTCTTCGCTGGAAAGAGAGACAGAGAGACAGGGGTGGAGGCGTTTTAACGCCTCGGCGACCTCCGTGGACGCTTCTTCCTGCTCGCGGACGTGGTGGACATTCCTCTAGGATTGCATAAGTAAGGCGAGCCTATCCGACTGGCGAATGATAAGATTGCACGATCGATCTCGACGTATTTCCAGCAGGCGATTGTGCGGAGAAACGATCGAACGTGAGACGATTAGACGATCCCGGCTAGCTAGGCTGTATTACTCGGCGAAAGAGGAGACTTGCCTCCGGCAAATGAACGACAAATCGAAATGAATGCACGGAGATGAGGCAAGATAACGGTGATGTAATGGTTATTAGGAAACGCGATATTGTATTGCGCGTTTGAAATACCAACTTTTGTATTAGACTTATTACTCGCGGGGAAGCAACTGTTTTCCACCCGAGTAATTGATGGAGCGAAGGTATGCAGCAGCCGATGCTGCTGTAGCATTGGTCAGCGTTCTTTATTCGAACCCTTTAACACTTTGCCTGTCACGTAATTTTTATGTGCTACGATCAGGAGGTACGATCAAATTTCCATTATTCTTGCGATGTAATGACGAATTGTCAAACAATATCGTGCAAATTATGAATGGCTTCTGTTTAGAGTTTTCTATTTATTTGCGTTGTTTGAATATTCAATAATTGGTTGAAATTAAAGAAATATAAATTTATGAAATTAGTGTCACCGGGCATTGGTGATTACTGTGGCCACCAGTCACTGAAGATAATCATGGCAGTCAACATGGTGAAATTGTCATAATAAATAATAGATGAATCAACGTAATATCGAAGCTTCCTATTTTTTAACGAATCCTTGCTTTTGACTAGTATTGTACGATGTTTTCGTAATTAACGTATTCTAAACGCTATACTATTATTTTTTAATTTCACTGTAATCCTGTGACTTCCTCCTTGCTGTAAATATCGTTATCCCTTCGAATATTTCAATTTAAGTATGTATGCGATGTTTACGAAACTTTCGTTGGAGATACGGGTCACGGTGGCGCTAGTGAGGCGAGAGGAAAGTCCTCTTAACACTTTGACTGCAATACTCAGAGTGCCACAATGAAATTTCCAGTATTCCTACGGTATAATGACGAATTATCAAACAATATGGGGAAAAACAATGGTGTAAATTGTTAATGTCTTCTGTTTAAAGTTCTCTGTTTATTTACGTTGTTTAAATATTCAAAAGTTGGTTAGAACGAAAGAAATATAAATTTAAAAAATTAGTATCACCATGGTCCTACTGAGGAGACAAGTGCAGGTCACTGATGGCCACCATGGCAGTCAACTGCTGCCAGAATTGCCCCCTTCTCACGGGTTCACGGTTCCTTGGCTTTGTTACGATTTAGGTGACCGTTTTTAAATTTTGGTTTATAAATTTTGCATTTGACGACACGTCTTTGGTCACCTGACTGAAATTTTCTTTCCTCTTGATGTACTATACTATACTGGGATATACTATATTGGGTGTTTGAAAAATAGGGTAGAAGTCTCGAAGGACTTCAGAATTTAATCCTATGAGCAATTTCTTTGATCTAAGATATACTTTTATTATTTACGAATATTCGATATAGTGAGTATAGTTCTTCACAACATACTGAGCAATAAAATTAACGTGGAATATGTATTGGTTCATGCCTGTCATAATTACGAATTTCATTTCGTAGGAGGGACGAATGTTTTTGAAATCAATTTTACGATCATTTCAAAACAGTGATTACAAAATGGAATAAAAATTGAGAGATTCTATGGTAAACAGTTTTTCAACTAGATGATTCTAATCTTCTTTTCGCTTATAATAATCCAAATTTTGATAAATCTAAGCGTACACACGTGTACCAATATCCCTGAAGAGATTAAAAATATTGATCTATTTGTTATGCATAAATTAGGTTAGGAAGAGACATATATATTTATTGTAAAATATTTATTGTAAAAAGGAAGATTCGCATATACTGCATTTGCTTCTACGACAAAACCTTTTATCGACAATAAATCAATATTAATATTAACTTTAGTGTCTTCAAGTAGCATAACCATTCCAAATTTCGGATCCAATCTTTTAAACACTGTGCAATAAATTCCTCGATAATTTTCTTTCGCGAATTTATCTACCAACGATAGCTTGACCAATTGTGGTACTCCCAGTGCCAATAGTGGCTCTGGAACATATTTATTTCACCACGAAAAGGAGAAACGTTTTTAAGAAGACGAGCCCACATCTGCAAGGGTTGGTGGAACGAATCGATGCACGTTCTCGCGAGAAATTAGAAGAAGGGAATACAGTCGAGATATATCTGCGCGGAAGAATGGGTGCCGAGGGGTAGAACGGGGAGCAGTGCATGACCGAGAGAGAAAAGAGCCAGCAACGGGATAGACGGTTTTAATTCGGTGGAAAGCTAATAATTCCGGTATTGTGCGATCCTTACCAGCGTTATTGTTTCCCTGCGGGGCCTCGTACTCGCGCAGAGGACTCTCCTCGTATCCTGCTTCCATCGTTCTTTTCAACCGAGCCGAACAATGAGAAGAAGAGCCAGAGCTCTCTTCCTTTTTCTCCTCGGTATATATATATATCTATATATATATCTATATTGTAGCTTAATTATTGGCTTTATTATGATTTTGTCCTTCTCGCCGAGAGCTTGCTCTCGCGGTCATCATCTCGCGCGCGAGAGAGGAAGACGGTAGACCATGAGAGAGAGAGAGTGAGACGGAGACGGCGACCGACAAAAGCAAGAGAGCGAGAGACAGGGCGAGAGAGAGAGAGAGAGAGAAGGTGAGGAGAGGAATAGAGACCAGAGGAGGTAGGTGCAGTCTCGATGACAATACGCTTCGTTCTCCCTCCGTTTCTCTCTTTCTTTTGCCCCCTCTCCCTCTTACGCTTATTAGAACGAAGATGAGAAAGGACTTTGAGCGAGCAAGCGGCTTCATTATTAATTTCGAGGGGCTCGACAACGACCATCGACACTCCGGCTTTGCTCCGCCAAGGTCACGCGTGCCGATTAACCCTCTCGTAGCAGTATTTTAAAAACGCCAGGAGGGTGGCGCATGAAAAGGGGTACCGCTGCACGGGTCTCCATCCTTCGATGCATGCCATTTATTATTTCATTGTGCTCGGCTCGTTAAGCCGACTACGTAAACTCCAATTGTTTTCGGCTAATCGAGTGCTACTCGCGTGCGACATACATCAGACCGTTTCTCCAGAAATCCACGCGCAGGTAAACAACGGTTCCTTTATTTGGGGGGGGGGGGGGGTGTAATGACGATTTCATGCTTGCAATTTTTTCGTGGGATTTATTTACGATTTTTCTTTTTTTTTTTTTTTTATTGAAGCGTTTGAAACCTCATACGAGGTTCATTTCTGCTGGACATGTATGTAATATTTGCTTAATACGTTAATTTATATGACTACGTTACATTACAATTTTAAATTACAGTCTTTCTAGAAAGTAAAAATACATTTGCGAGCCCGAATGTTTGGCCGAGCAATTATAGATTCTACGTTTAGGGGGAGAAAGAGTCCCTTTTACTGTAGTTGTCTAATTAGCTTTGCTCTGTGCGTGTTATAGAGATGCCACTGCCAAATAATACGATTTAAGTCGTGCATTGAAATTTTGTCGTGTAAAGTGTTTCTGCATCACCCGAAAATGTAGGGGTCCTGAAAGCACATTGCGCGAGTAAAGTGCCTTATGCAATGTGTTAATTGAGCCGTTCACTGCACAAATTGATTAACTCCATAAAACAAACAGTGGAGAAATGCAATGAAATAATGTACGTTGTTTTTTAAAATTTCTTTCATAATTTAAATCGAAATAAATATCGTAGAATGCATAAATACAAATGTAACTTTCATCTAACGGTGTATAAAATTTATAAGAAAAAATAGCCAAAAGGTAATCGTTGGTAATGTTACCATTTTTATGTTACTGGAAGAGTTAATCGATTTGGCAAGTGAAAAAAGTAATAAATTTAAATTTTACTAAATTTTACTTAAATTCTGATAAGACGGCGCTAAAAAATTCACCGTTATCATTCACGGCTTGCTAGTGCATTTGAGTTGCATTATTGCAACGATTTACATTAGAGTACGGAGTTAATCAAAGTGACCTCTGAAATAAATTATTTATTATTCGGTGGCCAACAAATTTTTGTCGTTTAACCGTGTTAATCTTAATTATCAGGAAAGTTATTATAAATATAAAAAGTTTCGACTATACCAAGTGCTTTGACACTTAAATTTAAAATTTTTCCAAAAGTGGAGTTAATCGAATTGTGCAGTGAACGGCTCAATTATATTTCATTATTATATTGTTTTAACATGCACAAAGTTCGACGAATTTCTAAAATTATTATCTAATTTTATCGCGAATGGAACAGATATATGATAACCGACTACTTTGATGCCTAATTTTCATAATTAAATTAAAATTAAGTAGTGCAACGGATTAATCTTCTCACGTACTCTGCTGTGCACGTAACAAGAATTTATTGTAGAATTCTTTTCAATTTTTATAAAATCTACACTGTAAAATTGCTTTGATAAATTGTTTGCTATATGATATTAAAATACTACTAATTTTTACTAAATATTATAATTCTGATATTTTTATTTTAGGAATGCAGAAGAGTTAGGATTCCCTGATACTTTCAATTTGTGCAGTGAACGGCTCAATTATATTTCATTATTACATTGGTTTAAGATGCACAAAATTCCAAGAATTTCTAAAATTTTTATCTGATTTTATCGCGAATGGAACAGATGTATGATAACCGACTACTTTGATGCATAATTTTTCATAATTAAATTAAAATTAAGTAGTGCAACGGGATAATCTTCTCACGTACGCTGTTATGCACGTAACAAGAATTTATTGTAGAATTCTTTTCAATTTTTATAAAATCTACACTGTAAAATTGCTGTGATAAATTGTTTGCTATATGATATTAGAATACTACTAATTTTTACTAAATATTATAATTCTGATATTTTTATTTTAAGAATGCAGGAAAGTTAGAATTCCCTGATAGTTTCAATTATTACCCTGTCCTTCAAAACAAATCCTCGCGTTTCTCTCCATCCCTAATGCGAGATATATAAATCACTGCATGGTTCAACACGGCAAATTACCGCGACGTGGCGCCAGCCAGCATAGCCACGAACAAACACTATAACTGCGTTATAACTGTGCATGATTTCTTTTGTCTACTGTGATCACTCTAATGACTAATTTCCACATTCTAAATACACATTGCAAGCATTCCTTAAGAAACAATTATTCCACTGCTCTCGTATACCTAATCTAACCAGACCCTAAATGCGAGTAAATGGATAAATTGATAACAATATTTATTGAACAGTTTAAAAACACGACACAAATTATAATAATATCACTTAAAACAGATTCGCTTCTAACTGCGATATCATCTATACACGACTCTTACACACAACGTCTTTTTCTGATGACTGTCATTAATGCACTAATTGTTTTTCACGACTCTCATTCATTCTCGTCTCACATATACATTCTTCCACACAAACATTCTTCGCACTTATACCAAACATACAATGACAACCACCACCACGCTAAATACTTTCCCATTTAAATAAACCGTCGCGTCCGACACCCAACGATGCAACTTGAACTGCATTCGCACGAGCCGATGCAACCTCGACCCAATCTCCACGCGATACGTCAACGGAGTAACGAGACACCGGACCAATCCCGCAATTTAGCCAGTCACACGGATGAAAAATTTGCGCACCCTTATAAAATCACCCCCCGTGCCTCTCGGGGCACGTGGAAGCTCGGCGGTCGAGGCTTTGCCGAGATATTCATCGAAAGAAATGAATTCGCACGAAAGCCGGCCGGCTTTGCCGGGCGTAATCGCGTGATTGCAACATTGTGAAGCGCGGTAATTACGGTGCCGGC
Organism: Eufriesea mexicana; assembly: GCF_001483705.2. Lineage (NCBI taxonomy): Eukaryota > Metazoa > Arthropoda > Insecta > Hymenoptera > Apidae > Eufriesea > Eufriesea mexicana. The sequence goes on along the minus strand of NW_016908753.1, from coordinate 253,581 downwards.
GCGAGCTACGAGCGATTTTCTCGGAAGCGATTCGAAAAGGCGAAACGTCAGCTGACCATATTGTAGTTTACGTGAAAGAAGGGTACGAGGTAAATGGTAGGACCGAAAACGCAGGCCCGGGCAGAAGGTGTAGAACGACGACGACGACGACGGCGACGAGGTGGACGAGGAGGAGGTGAAGAAGGGGGGAGGAGAAGGAGGAGAAGGTGGAGGACGAGCGTGTTGGCTGTTGTTCGGCGACGAGGCGGGACGAGGCGGTCGAAGCCGGGGAGGACATGGCATGTCCCCCGTAATTATAGCAACAATAAAACAATTTTGATAATTATCTCAACTAGTGTATGGGAACACACGGCATTACAGCCGGCACGGGTATAGAAACGGAAAGAGAGAGGCACGACGGTGAAAGAGAGCGCGGGACGGGCGGAGAGGAGCGGAGAGGACACAACGACCGGGGCAGAATAATGACAATAATTACCATTTATATGCAAGTGCCGTCATTACCTGCACACGAGCAGAGCACGCATTCAATTTCGTATCTAATTTGAATAATTCAAACAAATCTCTCCTTCCTGCCCTCCTTCCTCTGCACGCTTTATAATCCCAATAAACGCGACGAGACATCGACAGTGATTCGCTTTTTCAGTACCCGCCATCGCTTCTTTTCCGCGTTTACCCTGGGCCCCCGTCCCGCTGCCCCCCGCGCGTTACCCAATTGCACGCTAACGATCCTTCGCTATCTTTTTTATTAAGCTAATGAGATCGTTGATTCCTTTTTTCTTTTTTTTTTTCTCCTCCTTTTCTCTTCGTTTTTTAGCTGAAGATAATCGCGTGCCACGACGTCCGTTACACGCTGATTCCTCTTGGAAACAACCGCATGTATTATTATTATCATCGTTGTTATTAATATGTCCATATTATGCACCGTTACGTGCTAATTGACCGATATTTCTGATATACGGTGGGAAGAAGTTGAGGACGATGATTTTCGAGAAGAAAGTATAATGCGATGTCACAATGATGGGGGGATTTTTATATTTTGTCTTTCAATAATTAGCGAATATTTATGGGAGTTTTTGAGATATATGAATATTCTAGTATTCCTACGATTTTAGATAATCTTCGAGTATGTAACACGTGGATAGTGCTATTGTAAATATTATGGTTATTTCAGCCTCTTTTATTTTTCAATTATGGGAGTTCTGGGATAGTTAATCGATTCTTGCGAGACTTCCATGATTAATGACAGTAACTATTTATAAATGAAAATTTGTTACATTTCTATGCAATTGGAAGAGAATTTTTATATTTTGTCTTTCAATAATTAGCGAATATTTATGGGAGTTTTTGAGATATATGAATATTCTTGTATTCCTACGATTTTAGATAATCTTCGAGTATGTAACACATGGATAGTGCTATTGTAAATATTATGGTTATTTCAGCCTCTTTTATTTTTCAATTATGGGAGTTCTGGGATAGTTAATCGATTCTTGCGAGACTTCCATGATTAATGACAGTAACTATTTATAAATGAAAATTTGTTACATTTCTATGCAATTGGAAGACAATTTTTATATTTTGTCTTTAAATAATTAGCAAATATTTATGGGAGTTTTTGAGGTACAGGTAGTCCTCCTACAACACGGTTTCACTATAACACGATTAATAAATTGCGGGAACCCTCCTACAACACGGCACCCTATAACACGGTTTCGCTCTAACGCAATAAGAAAATTGCAAAAACCTTTGTACAATACTGTATTTTTACATGAGCAGTGAGAACGAAAAAATTTATTAAATTAGAGTTGCATTAAATTAAAATAATATTTTTGTTCTTTTTGTTTTGTGTTGTACATACATTTATATTTTTAGTAAAAATTAAGTTGTTTATGTAGAATTAAGAAAAAATTTATTTTTAGTAAGTTTTCGGAACGTAACCCCCTTTTTGTACTGCGTCTAGGTCTCATACAACACGGTTTCACACAACACGCCATTTTCTGGGAACCTATCTACCGTGTTATAAGAGGGTTACCTGTATATGAATATTCTTGTATTCCTACGATTTTAGGTAACTTTCGAGTATATAACACGTGGATAGTCCTACTGTAGATATTATGGTTATTTTTGCCCCTTTTCTTCTTCAATTATGGGAGTTTTAAGATAGTTAATCGATTCTTGCGAGACACCCATGATTAACGACAGTAACCATTTGAAAACCATATGAAAATTTGTTATATTTCTATGCAATTGGAAGACAATTTTTAAAGAGAAATTATAACGAACGGAATAATACGATTTTATTAAATAAATAAAAGACATCGTTACTAAAATTGAAGATTTTAACCCTTTGCACTCGATTTAGCCAATTTTTTGGCTAGAGAAGAGTAAAAATCAAAGATTCTCTACTAAAAAACTGACGATACTTTTTCGAACAGTAAATAAAGAATTGTATAATAATAGAATCACAAAATTATTTGATTTGGATACCATTAAATTTGATATATTAATTAATATCGATCTTCCAAATTTTATGAAACGATGACCGAAGCTCCCCTCTCGAGTGCAAAGGGTTAATACACCATTTTGCTATAACCAATCGAAACCGATACGACATTCGCGAACTATGACAGCGATTTCCACTTCATACTTCGAACTTTCGGTTTACAGTCGCGATAAATTACACACTGGAAAATTCGTAATATCGAAACAACACTGAAATAACAGCAGCACACGATGAGCCATAGAAACACCTCGTAAAAGACGCGGCAAACTGCCGAGGTATCGTTTAAAATTCAATAGCGTAACGCGAAAACAATTTCCCCCGAGTTGTAGGGGGCCGGAGGGAGCGTGGAATGAAATAAATAAGTAGGTCGTAAATTCGCGGAAGCGTTATGCATCGGAGTGGGACCGGCAGATTTCGCTAAATCAAGCGCAATTACCGATCCGTCGTCTGCGAACCTGCAATTCCGCCATTACCCTCCTCGGTTTCAGCTACCTACCCTGGCATCGGCCGAGCCACCCCTCTCCCAGCTCCTCCACCAGCTCGTCCTCTGGCGCGATGTTTGCGCGCAGTCATGGCACCAGCAAAGTGGCCCTATCAATATTAATCGCAATATTTGCCTGGCATGCTCTTCGTCGCACTCTCTATTACCAATTAATCCGGTCGTGCGAAGTACGCTGCGAACGAGCAGATAGGCCATAACGCGCCGAGACGGAGCAAGAGGTGGACAGAGAGCAGAAGAGACAGAGAGAACCACAACGAGAGAAAGAGAGAGAGCGAGCAGGAGAGAAATAAAAATGATGGAACGAGAAAGACGGACCGAGAGGCGAGGAAGAACGCGAGACACGATCGAGGCGAAGGAAGAGTGAGAGGGACCCCTCTCTCTCTCTCTCTGGACAGAGAGAGAGGAGAGCGAGAGAGAGAGACTCGTTGACGGGTTAGATATTGTGTCAGCCGAGTCGTCCAGCATTAAAAGTAATTACGACGTGATTGACCGAGGGCCCGTTGGCCGAGGGTGAGGCGACGCCGAGGGGGAGGCTAAATCATCGGAGTGACGCACGTAGCTCGTTGTTGCCTCCCAATTATACAATCAGCGAGACCAGGCAGGAGGGAAGCGAGAGGGAAAAGCGAAAGATAGAAGGAGAGTGGGAAGGCCAGCCCGTGGCGGAGAAGAAAGAAGCAAAGAATATAACTGGGATCTCGTATCTCGTGACGAACGACGAAAGACGGAGAAGAGACGGTGGCGGAATTACGTCAGGAACGTAGTGGGCAGTCGTGGTTCGAGTCGACCGAGATCGGTGCCATCGCGACGATAATTGTGACGGCCGGAACTGGCAGCGCGACGGGGATGGATCGGGACCCTCTGGCTTGCACTTTCCAGCGGCTACCGTTCGATCCAGGGACAACGATTCGTCGTCGTCGGCCAGATCGGCGGGATCCGCGCGGCGAATATTCCAAGGTGGCTGAATCCGCCCCTGGAAGAGGGAAAAGGGGAGCACGCGGAGGAGCAAGATGGACCGATCGTGATCGTTATTGTCTATTATAAAGCCGGGCAAGTTGGCCTGTGATGCAGCTGCCGTTTTGTACCACGATGACGACGGTGGTTTATAAGTCGTGATCTAGAAACAAATGAGCCATTGTGGAGGACAATCGTTCCGCTAAGGACGGGAGGAGGGCCAAATAGGCGTGAAGAATCGAACGGCCGAGCTGGCAAGAAGAAGTAATCGATTTCGAGATGGTTCCCGTCCTACTGCCACGACGTCTAATCCGGCCGTTGAAGAAGGAAAACACATTTTGCGCTTGAACACCTCCGGAGTGCTACGCGCTGCCATTCTTCCTCCGTTTAACGCCTGTCCTTCCTCGTGAATCAACGCCACCGCTCCATCTCGAAATTTCTATTCGCGAATTCTCCATTAACCACTTGCGCTCGCAAGAAATTCACAGAATTTCACGCGTGTACCAGAATGGTCCGATGTTTCTGTGACAATTGCCTAACGACGTGTACACCACGTCGTTGGCGATTCTGCGACAACAACATTACGACGTGCGTGGCACGTCTTTCCAACGCAAGATGCAGCGTGCCATCTTTCAGAATTCGCGAAATTTCTTCCATTCTGTGGAAAATAAAAACACCGCTCAAAGTAGCAGCTTTGAGTAGTAGGGCTGAGCAGTGCACAACGAAAAATGGAAAAATAGATATATAGGAATATCAGATGAATCAGGGTGAGGAAGTGAAACGAAGTTTCACGATAACGCCATCTATAATGGACCTCGTAGAGTATGTAACATTTTGATTGTCACGCACTTTTACGTAGTACGCTCAGGGGGTCACGATAAAATTTTCATTATGCTTGTAATGTAATGAATTATCAAACAATACAGTGCAAATTATTAGGTTGGCAACTAAGTGATTGCGGATTTTGTCAATAGATGGGTTTTGCACATTCTTTTGTTTCGTCAACGTGTTCAAGGCACCTAACTTATACTGTTTTCTCGTTGTTTGGACTTCCGCCTTTAATTTAGTTGAAAAATTGTATCGATTAGTTATTTAGTTTCGTTTTTATCCGAATTTAAAAATGGAAGAACAAGACGCGCATTTCGGACATATTTTATCGTTTTATTTCCGAAAGGGCAAGAACGCAAGAATTTGTGTGCCGTAAATGGGTATGACGCCTTGAAGGGAAGACAGTGTCAAAATTGGTTTGCCAAATTTCATTCTGGTGATTTTTCACCGAAAAATGCGCAACAATCTGGCCGTCCAGTTGAAGTTGACGAGACCCGTATCTAGGCCATTATCGATTCAGATCGTCATAGCACGACACGTGAGATTGCACAGAAGCTCAATGTATCGCATGCATGCATTAAAGAAGAAATTAAAACGGCTTGGCCATGTGAAGAAACTCGATCAGCTTAAGGAAATTCATTTGACGCAACGCATTAGCATCTGCGATTCGCTTCTGAAACGCAACGAAATTGATCGATTTCTGA
>NW_016908753.1:205838-246946 GCF_001483705.2 Eufriesea mexicana | reverse complement strand
AAACAAACAAATAAAAAATATGAATAATTTGAGACGAACTCGTGCGTCCCGGTATGCACCGGCTGAAACAGCTTATCAGTTCGCATAACGAATTTATTTATGCGCGATGATAACGGTTTTTAGATGTGAGCGTAAAAGGGGCAAAAGCAAAAGTCGGAAAGCTGATTTACGATAGGGTTCCTTCAGGAATGGTCCGCCATGGGACAAATACGTGACGCTGACCAGGTGTTGAGCCCATTGATGGCTACTGGCCCGAAGTTACCTAGCTATTTTTTGACGGTCACTAAAATTCATAGATATCCATAAAAACTAACCAATAAGAGAATAGATGTTAATCAAATAAGTAAATATTAGTAATAAAATTGTCAATTTTATAAAATAAACTCATCTTTTTGATCCAATATTTTAACAGCGACGCTTACTCTGTGATCGACGAGTATACTCGTCATCGCTCGAGGTGCGCGCTCTCAAAGGGGGGCGCCACAGCTAACTGGTTAAGGGACTAATAGATCCTGGAGTAGAGATACGTCGTTTGATATGAAACGGGATAATTATTCGAAGAAAATCGACATTATGGAGTAAAAATATATTTAATATCTTCGATACGATTTCCTTCGTTGGGGAAATATATTTTCCAATTAGAAAAATTCGAATGGACGAGGTAATCGGTCGTAGAGTGGGGCTATGTAGGTTCTTCGAAATTAATCCGGCATATGACCAGGTTGTCGAAAACAGAACGTTCGTATTAAGTTTTGAAACGGTCGAGCCACGTAGCGACGTTAATTCGTCGGTGAAAATCGGCGGACACCGGGTGAAACGACTTTGTGCTCGTTTATTCGCAATGCGTGCACGAATTCGCATTGCATACACGTACCGCGTATGCCACTCCTGCGTTTAAGCCACCGATTTTACGACTTTGCAGAACCGTGATTCAAATCCTGGAAATCTCGCTCGAATTAAACCTCGACGCATTTCAAATATCAATATCGGGCAGAAGATGTATCGATCATTTTCCATACTGCTCCGTTATTAATATACGTTTCCATTAACCACCGTGTCGATCATCGAAATTGTCCTAGCACCGAGGTGTACCCCTATGACGAGTTTCCATATAGTCCTACAATGATCGTTCTTGGGATATGAAAACTTGGCGTCTGACGAATATGCAAACTTGTACATAAAAGAAAATACGAAACGTTGCGAAATACGAACAATTATGTTGTTGTTATAATATTATATTGTATGTAATATTATTATTATATGTTATTATATTGTTATAATACAATTATAATACAATGCGAAATACAAATGTTATATTGCTGCTATAATATTAGTATATTATTATTATATGTTAGTATAGTATTGTAGATATGTTTATTATATATATGTTTATATAGTATTATTATATATGTTATATTATTATTATATATTATAATATTGTTATAATATAAATATCCATTTTTATTTATTCGGTACCTGCTGCTATGGTAAAATATTATTTTCTTTTAAGGTATAGTATTATATTAGTATGGTATTATATATATGTTTATATAGTATTATTATATGTTATATTATTATTATTATAAAAATTTATATTGTTATAATATAAATATGCATTTTTATTTATTTGGTACCTGCTGCTATAGTAAAATATTATTCTCTTTGGAGGAAGTATTCCAAAAAGGGACACTCGATATAGGCCTATGATCCCTGTTTTAGTAAATCCTTAGTATTAACATTGTCACGACCTAAATGACCATCTTGGTTTCTACCATCTCATTTGTAATTCTTCTTCTAACATACGTATAATGAATTCCATTTTAATAATTCATGGTACATTCAGTGATAACGAATTGCCATATGCTTGAAAATATTCTCCTGAATTTTAAGCTTATTCTTAGCATTCTTTTTATTCTATAATTATCTTTATTCTATCCTAAGGAAGGTATATCAAATGTATTGTAACTGTATGACAAATGTATTCGCACGAAGAGTGAAAACTAGAGCGAAGAAAAAGGGCATGCGATTGCACCTCTTCCTGGTCCCCTAATTCTTATCTAAGCAATCACATCATTAAATCGATAATTCTTATCTAAACAAACACTTCACGCGTTCCCGCAACCTCTTCTATTATAGAAGAAAATAAGATATATCTATTTCTCCTAAGAGATTGATTTTTGTATATACGTTAAAACGTATCTTATTTCCAACACCATTCTATTTGAAATTCATAGTAGGTTCAGTGTGAATGAATTGCCATATGCTTGAAAACATTTTCCTGAAATTTAAACTCAATACTCCGATACTTAAAGTAAATAGGAAGCACATTGTTTACTCGCATATGGTTAGACTCCGTTAAAATTTCAACGTTTGGGCCTTATTTTCATAAACATCCTACCCCAATACTACCAATTTTCCGATAAAACCTCGAAAGAACGAAACAACGACGATTTCACGATCCGTTAAAACATCTGGAGTAAAAGCGTACCGACAGGTAGGTACCAACGTGGTGATCAAAGGAGAGTAAAAGATCGGAAAGAATTAACGAATTGCCATATGCTTGGAAATATTTTCTTAAAATTTAGGCTCAATACTCCGATACTTAAGATAAATAGTAAGCACATTGTTTACTCGTATATGATTAGATTTCGCTAAAATCTCAACGTATGGGCCCTATTTTCATAAACATCCAACTCCAATATTACCAATTTTCCGATAAAACCTCGAAAGAACGAAACAACGACGATTTCACGATCCGTTAAAAGATCTGGAGTAAAAGCGTACCGACAGGAATGTACCAACGCGGTGATCGAAGGGGAGTAAAAGATGGGAAATTTCGACAGAGCGTAACCAGCAATCCGGTGCAATTAACGCGAATGGGAGAAGGCCGGGAGACTTGTGCCGGGAGCGATTATCCCCAGCAGATGGCGTTTCTGCGATTCGTTCGGCAAGATGAAAGAATGGCGGCTATCCGCGGGCCGTGGCTCGCGTTTCACGACTCATCGACGAAAGCGGCGCGATCGATCTGACATCTCGCGATCGGCGGGTTCCGTGTGGGACCGCGCCGAGGTGCCGGCGTCAGAGAGGGCCCCGGCAGACTCGCGGCGTCGAACGGTTATCCAGCCATCAACGAGACGCGTCCGCGGTTTGAAAGGTGGGCGCCCCGCGTGTACCCCGGCACCGTGTGTACGAGCCTGGGCGTTAAAATGTATCGAAAAGAGACAGCGTTACGTACGCGGCACGTATTTATGGGCATGAGCCCTGGCCAGGAAGGAGAAGGAGACAGAAGGAGGCGATCGGTATGGACGCGCCGGCGGATCCGGGCTAGGTCGTTCAACCAACCGGTGAACCATCGAACCATCCGAGCGACCAGCCCGCAACGCTCGGGGAGCACCTTACTCTTAACAGTCCTTAGCCGAGGAGACTAGAAGGAGAGGAGCTGGCCGCGCGGACGAGCGACGAATGGCGGCGGAATAGAGAAAGAGGGTACGAGCCGCGACGACGAACAGCAGGATCCGCCAATGGTGAGTGACTTTGTGTCTCCGGTGCAAGTGTGAACCGGGCATAAGGAGGCAATCTTACAGAGAAATCGGCTCGCGCGCGACGCTGCACGCCAGAGTTCTACGATACCCGGCTCCCCAGGGTGGAGCGTAAAGGCTCGCCGGTGTATTAATAACGTCGCCCTGATTTATCGCGATGCGAGGGTTTCAGTCGGTCATGAGCTCGCGAAAGCGTTTTAAACGCTCGGCCATTGTGGTGCCTACTGGTCGCTGCGCGGATTAATCGAATATTCGAATGGGAAGCCGTAGCCGGAGAGGGTCGTACGTCCGCGAGGCTTGGGTCCGCCAGAGGTCGGTAGACGCCGGTCCAAGGAAGAGTGGAAGGCTGACATAACGGGACACGCACGACGATACAGCCTATTTTTCTCGTAACAGCAGTAGCAGCAGCAGCAGCACTCGGGAACGCGAATTCGTGCTGCTTTGAGGATGCTCTTAAACGTTTCACGGATTCCAACTCTGTCAAACAAGTTCCTCCTTGCCTGCTCGTATTCGCCAGCGTAGCAACGTTCGTTTGTTTCCACTTGCTTCGCAGAATCTCTTTATACAGCCTAACAATCCCATACGTGGAAGCAGGTTGTTACACATACGCGAAAGTCTAACCGCTATATATCCCGAAGAAGGCTACGACTCCGGGCAAACGATAAAACCTTGGCGAAACGCTTCGGGTAATTGTTACGAGAAACACGAAGGAACCGAATCCGTTACTCCGCTGGTGAAATTTAAAAGGCGTAAAAAAAGAGAGGAGAAGGAGAAGAGGAGAGGAGAGGAGAGGAGAGGAGAGGAGAGGAGTGGAGGAGAAAGACACGGAAGGATGTATCGGGAATTAAAAGGGCGTCGTTTATCTGGGCCTTCCATTGAGTTACTTCGCCATTAAACAGATTAAGAGGGCACAATCAAGGAGAAAGCACTTGTCCCCGAAAAAACACCTAAATCAACGATATCTCGCGGCCGGGCTGTGTCGGAGCCGAACAGGAATCGGCTCGGTACCCTGGACCTGGCATCCCGCCCACAGTTCAGGCCGCGCTCGGTCCGCTCGAGTTCCTCCCAAACATAGCAAAATGGAGAAACGCGTGGTGTCTCGGCATCAAATCGTAGCACGCGGCGAACGCTGTGCCTCCCCCGGGCTGTCCGTACCTCGATCTCTGGAATAATATTCCCGAGTTTTTTACAGACCACGTATTCGAGACAGGAGGAAGGCACGAAAGGGGGCGCTTGCTCGCGGAACGAGGAGAAGAAGAAGAAGAAGAGCCGGAGACGGTGGAGGCGCTCCAGCACGGAGAATTGAAAATGATGATTGGCGGTAAGCGGGCTGCCAGCAGTGATGGAGGAGCAGAAGAGAGGTGGTCAGCTGAGCGAAACGAGAAGGAGAGAGAAGGAGAGCGGGAAACGGAGAGAGGCAGAAAGACAGAGATAGATAGATAGATAGAGAGAGAGAGAGTGAGAGAGAGGGATAGTCAGAGGCGAGGGGTACTAAATAAGAAAGCGAGGAGGGGGAGGTGGAAGCCGGAGGAGGACATCCAACCTAACCGGAGGGGCAGAGAGGAGGCGACTGGAAGGAAAAAGAGTCGGGAGCGCGCGAATTAAGTCGATCGCGGTGCGTGGAACCACATCCTTCGCGCCCGCTACCTCCGAGGATATCGCTTTTCTTTCGTCCTTTCCCTCCCCGCCGCGCCCCCTTTCCGCCGCCGCCCTCTTTGTCTCGCCTTTTAGCGTTTGCTCGACGCGCGTACCTCTTCTTTATTATCGGCATCAAGCATCGTCTTTTGTTTTATAATAACCGCCGTTGCTGCGGTCGCACCGCTCTCGTAGCTCCTTTTGCAATGCCGGAGGAGCAGCTCTCCAACTACTGCAAAGAGAAGAGAACGGGCCCGGCTGCACGGAGAGAGAGAGGGGGGTATCGCGATAAATTGCCAATGCCTCGTAACGCTCGCTTCGCGCGCTCTCCAACACGCACTTTGGTTATTGTCACTGAAAAGCCGCGTGCTGCTCCTAGCCAACCGCTGTTATTCTTCCCGATTAACCGCAAACGCGAATTATACCGCGTCGCGCTCCAACAAAGGGGACAATGTCTTGCGAGACCCGAGGATCCGATGCGGCGCGGCCGCTGCCGCTCGTCGCCGACTTCTTTTTCCGCGGAAACAAACATGGACGCGGTCGCAGCGCGCCGCGGTGTGGCGCGACGGTCGTCGATAAGTCGAGGAGTTTTAAAATGGAAGACGGCGGCGCGGGGCCCGGCCCGACGACGCGGACGCGGCGTAATCCCTGCGAGCAGCGGGGTGCATCCGGAAGTATTTAAACCGAAGTCGACGTCATTGCGCTCGGAGCTGTTCATCTCGCACCCTTTTATTAAATATTCTCCGGTGCGTCCCGCGCGTCGAGAGGCGATCACCACTCCCGACGCAATCGTATTCTCTCTCTCTTTTCTCTTACTCTCTCGCCACGCTCTCTCTTCCCCTCTCTCCCTCCGTCTTTATTTCTTCCCTTTTTTCCTTTCCTTCTTTTCGGCCCCGAAGACGAGATCGAGCGGACGGATAAGGCCTGTGACACGCAGCGACGCGCAGGGCGCCCTTAATCCGGCAATAAAAACCTCGGCTCACGTATATTATTTTATTTAGTTTCCCAAACTGCCACGGCTTAAACGCATCCATAATTACCGGCGACTACGTGAACCGCTTAACTTATCGCGCGTTTCGACCGACTCTCGACCCTCTGTGCAGCCGCTGTACGATCGTTTCGGCCCCTCGCGCGTGTGCGTGCACGCGGACATGCATCCGCCATCGTACGTACGAGCGTAATTTATGCGTGCGTGGATTTTAACTCCCACGCCATGCAGGCATACCACGAGATTGTTCGTGCCCACGATTGCGCGTATACCTGTCCGACCCGTAAGAATTATCCGTGTCCATTCGCGGCTGGCTCCCGATACGCCCAGCCCGAATTCGGCTCAATGGAGTCGTTATCTATCGGGAACAAGGTGTTGAGAATTCGGACGATCGCGAAATTTCCATCGTAATCCCGGCCAATCGGATATTAGCACTTTTTAACTCCCCCGATATCCTACGTTCCATCTCCCTGCCTATGAATCCAGCATGATAGGCGGATTTTATTTCGCCAGCGACGAATTTATGTCGCGAGATAATTCCACACTCGCGAGTCCTCGCTGATTTCACAGGATCGTGTGGGCCTTTCCACGAAAGACGAGCGAAACCTTGAGAAATTGTTTGTCCGGGTTAATACATTGTATCGTCGGCAGTTTATTTCGTAATAAAGTGAGACTACTTTTGGAGATATAGGAAGAGATCGAAATTTATGGAAGCTCGTAAGTTTTATCATTCCCAAGTCACGGGGGTACTAATTACACCTGTATTTTTAGTAGATTTTTACTAATTTTTGATCAGTGTGCTGCAAGAATTTTTGAGAGCTCTTAAATAGCAGTTAAAGTACTAAGCTGCCCTTCTTTGACACGTTGATTATAATGGTGGTCATCACTGACAGCCGCTTGTCTTCTCAGTGGGGCTATGGTGGTCACCAATGTCTAGTGATGCTGATTTTTTAAATTTATATTTGTTTCATTCCAACCAATTGTAGAATATTCGATCAACGTAAATAAATCGAGAAGTTTGAATAGGAAATATTAATAATTTTCATCGTTTTTCTTTCCTTTATCATATTGATTGATAATTCATCATTGTATCCTAAGAATAATGGCCCCCTGAACGTACCATATATAAATTGCGTGGCAATCAACGTGTTAAATCGCGATACAGGATAGACAACTGTCATCGTTGATCGTATATTATCTCGATTATATATAAGCTTTGTCACCTCGACGAAAAGTATAGTATCATAGTATCATACATCGCACCTACTGTTGAAAGACAACGTTGTGCACTGTCACTTTTGTCCTAAGGCAGTAGAAGGCAGTAACGGACCAAGTATTCATTCTTTCCTGACTCTCAGCTGTCAGTTTCGTGTCATTCCTCACCGTGATCGGAGGAAAGGTGTCAAATTTAATTTTTACAACGGTTCCAGACACCGAACTATAATTGTATCTCTATAATTGTATCACGTTTCCTACTTTTTCTATTCCTTTTTCTAAATTAAAATTACTATTTCGCCGAATACGCGAAGCACATTGTTCGTTTCCTAACCTCGAATCTACAACACCTACGCTGGCTGTCATGCCCGGTGAAACAGAGGTGAAAAATCGGTACCACGAACGGGACGTTGTTCGAAACGAGATTCCTCGCGCATGTCGGTATAACGTACTTTTTAATTTACCCGTGGCCCGTAAAAAACCGTAAGAACTGTATCGTAGACGGCCGGTTGTCTGGAATTCTTCCAACTCGTGTCAATTTCTAACCGCGTCTGGCGCGCGGCAAAGGCACTCGGGGCCCGCGTTAAATTAACGCCGGTCGTAAATAACATATACGTATACATCGATATGTATGTAAATTAGCCGTAATTTTACGTTCGTTGTCTTCTGCTTTCGCGGCCGGAGTCCCCGGGATGACGTTACTTTCTCTTACTTAGTAGCAAGAGAAATAAAACGCATCCTCTTAGACTTAACTACCGTATAATGGCCGGCAGTCGCCTAGGTAGCGGAGGTAGCAGTGGCGGATCATTGTATCTCCGCAGCCAGCCGAGCCCTTCGTCCCCCGGTGGACGCAGCCAGCGCCAGGGGGATGCGAGGGGGTAACAAGCGAGGCGCGCGCGATCAAGAATAATGCGAAAACGGACATCGGGGCTGGGGCAAAACGACGAAGAGACGAACAATGAGCGACGCTAGCGTACCTCAGCGTAGACCTGGCAATTTCGTCGAATTGCGAGCGATTACCGTCGCGCACGGCAGCTCGAATTTTCCGTTTGTTTGAGTTACGGAGCCTGGCAAGGCCGCGAAACGGCTGGCCGCGGCCGAGCTTCGACGAAGCCGACCTCTGGCCAACACGGAGAGACCTGGTCTGACGAGAATGGTGAGTTGCAAGAGGTCCGAGAACGGTTGAAAGCTCGTAGAGACGAGCGAGGAGAAATTAGAGGTTTCGGGGAAGGAAGAAACGCGGTTCACCTGTACGTATTACCCCCCTGGACTGGTAATATGCCCGATGGCCAGCGATTAACACTCAAATGAACCGTGAGGATCACCGGAACCGGAGTCTCGCCCTTTAGCCTCTCGCAGCCTCCGCGCTCGAACGTTCCTCGACCCTCTTCTTCGCCTGCCGTCTGCGTGTTCCGTGCTAGACAATGGCACAGGCTATTCCACGCCACGATTTTTCCGGCTGCCGAATAAAGAAGGGGCAGCCAGGGAGATAGGGGGATCGGAGAAAGAGAACTCGCGCGCGTCTCCGGCAGCAGACCCGCTAGAAGGAGGATAATTCCCTGTAAGTGGATAATGCCTCGACGGTGCTCCTTGCCTACGCACCCAACATCGTACTCCACCTCCTGCTTCCTCCTATTCCTCCGTCCTCCTTTCCTACCGTCGTTTCGCATGGTAGTTTCGTGGCTGGTGGTTGAAGGCTTTGTAGTTTGGAGCCCACAGCCTGCGTTGCTCCTTCTATCGTTTCTATCTGCCCGGCTATCTCCCTCCTTCTGCTGGCTCTTATTGTACAACTCGCTTTCAAAGTTCCACTCGTTGCACCCGGACGCGCCACCACCGTGGAATTCGCGTTTTTCCTTCCTCCCCTCCTGCAACCGCCATCCCGCCGTTCGCCGCGCCTCCTCCCTCGCGGTTCCACAGTTTTATCGCGCGAGATACCCTCGCTGCCGTTTGCGGTTCATCCTCCAATTATCCCTAATACAGAGAATACCGTGCAGCGTTATTATTACTCCCGGCCATTTCCGATTGTTGCTCTTTCCACGAGATTTTCGTTTGCGCCACGGACCCCGTTGTAGGCGCACGCTCAGCCCGAATGCGCGCGGATGGTAATTGGCCTGGTTCTCTCTGCGAGGGGGAAAAAAGAGCTCGCGAGGGCAGGTAAGAGTATTCCGAGTGTTTCATCGTTCGATATCTCGCGATGGCCAAGCATTCGAGGAGACGAGGAGCTTTCAGCAGCCTCGGCTTTTCTTTCTTCCCAGGGACCCACGGGGGTGAGTGAGGACGGAGAGATGCTTGGCAGAGGATATTTATAAATTTAACAGAGTTCGGCGGATCAAGCAGAGATCGATGTTGCAGTCTCGAGAGTGGAGAAGCTATTGTTCTCTCGGAACGTTTGCACTGGCTACGATTACTCGGAACAATTTGCTGGTTTTTTCCGGTGAAATCGAACAGGTACTCCGAGGAAAGGAAGCTAGGGAATGGTCTGCTCGAGGTCGCGGATAATTGTCGTATTTCGAAGCGGGCATTCGAGTACGTGCGAACTGTCGACGGTACATCCCTCACGGTTAAACGAAGGAAAGAAACGCGGTAATACCGTTCGTCGTTAAATCCACGCCGTGGCCTAGCGTTTCGCATGGCTACGGGCCTGAAAGGCAAAGAACAGACGGTCAAACGATACACCGCCCTGAAATCTACATTTATCCTCTGAATTTTATAGGCTGCCGTCAGAGCGATTCCCGGCACCAGCTACCCTCTCTTTGATGGTCTTTCCTGCAACAGCTAAATGCTCCACGCCGGCGTGAACGAATCGTCTACCGGCGCAACTTTTTGCCCCGTCGATCGCAATGACTTTTACGACGGTCAAGCCTCCGAGATGGTTCTTACGATCATAAACGTGTCAGCTGTTAACTTTCGATCGGTATGCTATCGCGCTAGGCGATGATAGCGTTAGCTAGCAACCGCCGCGCTATCCCACAATGCCTCTCTGCCGCTGCAACGGCCATCGACGGACGTCGTTTGAGAAACGGGAATCCGAGGCGTGCTTTAGCAGCCACGCGTGCAGCCTCGCCGATCAGTTTCGATCTCGCGGTGTTTCCGCGGAAATGCAGATTCCTCAGCCGTTCCCTGGCGAGGGGTTCCTCGAATGTAAGAACGGGATCGTAAAAGGTTGATCGTGCGAACGGAGCAGGGGATCCGGCCCAAGTGGGGAATTTCAGGTAAGAGACGAACGATCCAGGAAGAGGATCGTCGTATCGGTGGCTAGCTTCCACGAAGGATAATGGAACGAGGAAGGAAATTTTACGCTCGTCGGGTTGGCCGCGATAGACGAAACAACGATAGAGCAGAGGTGCCAGTTGGAGGATAGTGGGAACTGGCTTTGCAACGATCCGGAGCAGCGGAACCAGCGGCTGGGATCTCTAGCTGCCTTTTCTAGACCTCCAACGGCGATCGAAAACGATCGAGAGAGCATGGTATTCCGTGTAAAGCGTTCGCCAGACGATCGCGTAGCGGTGAGAACGGGTTCGCGAGCGTTTCGTCCAGTGTTCCCATGGATGCCGTGTGGTTCGTGCTGTCGGAAAAATCCATAACGTCAGCCACTAGTAGGCAAAGCACAATCCTATTGGCTCTCTTCCCGTTGCTCGACACACTGCGAGGGAGCAGATAGTGTCCGAGGCTGACGAGTCCATAAGCCAAGTTTTCGAGGTGCATCCTGGCGCTGGCGCGTTCCCGTGCCTCGTATAGGCGGTCGCGTACGAGTATATAAGTATTTCCACGTACGGGGATGACTCGGTAGACGAGCAGCGGACAGGGATCAGCGGAGACCTCGGCGAGCACAGTTTTGTTATGAGGATCGTATAATATTCCAGTCAGACTCGCGGCTGTACAACGGGCATCGGCATCCGCGAGCTGAATGACAATTTCGTGGATCCGAAGCGCTGGGTAATTGCCAGCTTAGCCAATCATTATAACGTGTATGGTGGATATGGTACGGGTTGACAGGCCTCGAATAACCGACGGTTAACGGACGGTTGACATTCGTGATTTACGTGGATGCGCCATAAATCTGGCTAGCTCTCAGACCTAGACCCCTAGCGCTCGTGCCTTTTTAACATGCTTACGCCGATACATTGTGAAGCTCGGGCTACCTTATTTGGCGGCACTGTCCGCCGTTTCGTAGATTACCTATCGATAGACGCGTTCACACGCTGATGCTATGGAAAATCACAGCGTGGACTACTTATATAGGATACTATGATCTGACGAGTGTCGCCGACAAAGGGGTGCACGAAGCAGTTATAGTTACTCGAAAAGTTCCTTCAATGCTAATTATAATACTGGGAAGTTGGGAAAGTTCGTGTCGACTTTGAAGAAAAATGGAAACGCGGGAGAATTTAAATTTTAAATCGCCAAATAATAGCGTTTCACACTAAACACTCGGCCTACTCTAAACACTCTGACTCTGACGCTCTGACCGTAAGCTCTGTCTCCTCGCACACTGTACACTGTACACTTTTAAAAATATCCTACAATACCTATCAGTGACGTCCAGAAAGTTCGTCCTGACTGTGAAGGAAAATTGAAATGCAGGTTTTTTAGACTTTAGATCACCAAATAATAGCGTTCAACACTAAATACTCGGCCTACTCTACGCATTCTGACTCTGTCTCTTTACACACTGTACACTCTACGCTTCTAAAAATATCTTACAATATCTATCAATGACGTTGTCCAGAGAGTTAGTGCCGATTTTGAAGGAAATTTGAAACTCGGGAGAATTTTAATATACATTTATTAAATTATATAGGTGCCATTCTCTTCTACAGCCTTTCTCCACCTTTCAGGCAACTTGAAAATTCTGTTCTCCTGAAATCTCTCAGATTTTTCAGCGAAAAACTTTTCTACGTGATTTTCTATCTCGATTGAAGAGTTGACATATTTTCCATTAACCCCTTCCCGTATTTTGACGAGTCTGACTCGTGATGAAGATTTTGGCCCAAACATAGATATCACGAGTCAGACACGTGAACAGAAAGTCGGACCAATCGTGAATATCACGAGCCAGACTCGCGAACAGGACATTTTCCTAAATATAGTTTTGAAGCTGTCATCTATTATAAAATATAATATATCTATAATATTTATAAAATGGAAAAGGATCAGAGTTCACTTCTAAAACTACTATATCACACGTGTTTACATTTCAGCTCGTATTTCGACTGTTTTCGAGCATCAGTCTGGTCTGTTTACCACGTATTGACGCCTACCATTTGGTCCCGGATTTTGTCGAGCTAAATGGTACGGAAAGGGATTGAAGAAATTTTGTAATGATCGAAATAGGTGGAAATCAGAGGACGCGAAGTCTAGTGAACACGGTGGAAAATCTATGTTAACCTTTTACACTCGCTGATTTTTTGGCTAAAGAAGAGTAGCAGTTCAAAGATTTCCTCCTATAAAGCTGACGATATTTTCTTCAGCAGTAAATTAGAAGTTATGTAATAATTAACACGTAGAATTATTTGATTTCGATACCTCGCACACCGATATATTATCTAAAATTTAATATATTACTGAATATCGAGTTTCGAAATTTTATCAAATGGAACGCCTCTCGAGTGCAAAGGGTTAAAATATAATACGAAGAAACCGTAACGAGGTAGACTCGTTATTATAGTGTAAATTCAATGGGTTATAAAATTCTATAGGTTCGATAATCTATTGAATAGATTTAATAAATTATATTTTATTCCATATTTATTAATTTAATTAATTCTTTAAAATTCAAAATGTAATATAAATTAGACTATAAAATTACGATAATCGACAAATGCTCTTTCAAACAATTTCTCGATGCCATAATCGTCAAGAGAATTTGCCAAGCATTATTTTTGCATATCAAGTATTTTTATTTTCGAGACATATTGCCGATTAAAATTGCACACTTCGGTTTTATTTAAAAACGTTCGATTAAACCGAATAATTTTTCCAAAATTCGCGAGACGACACCTTCTCCGATAAATCCATAATAAACCTAACCATTATCCCAACAAAAATATCCTGGTACCACGATATTTGACCGATAACGCTTAACGAATAATCTTGCAAACCGATAGAGACACAGACAAATTTTCCAAGTCTCGTTAATTTCCAAATTTGCTATTCGACGAAAGATTGCAATTCGTCGAATGACAGTTCATCGATGCATCCATCTATTATCCTTAATCATACATGGCGTATCGGTATACGGATTGGAAGGATCCAGTGAAGAATTTCCTGCAGCCCTTATTAGCATTCGGATTCGATATTCCATATGAAATTACGAAGGAAAATATCGCGATACACCATAACGGTGATCGAAGCAGTCGAGGAGCGAGGGAGTGAAGAATCGCGAGGATAATCCTCGAGGTGAATCGGAATACGATAAATTATTGCAAATAATAATGTCATCGCGGAGCGTAGAGGGTGCTCGTTAAACAGAAGGCAGTACAATCGTGCTGCTAATGACCGTAGCGGGAGAGTTGTTTCTTAGTATAACAACGCCAGCGACCGTAGATACTTCGTCACGCGTAGAGGATGTACGAGTCCCAGCGAATCATTAGTAAGGTATCCGCCTTGAAGGCTGCTGCTTTCGTTTCAGCCCCGATGCTTTTGTAGATTTTAATCCGCGGATCGACCGTACGTACAGCCACCCAAATGAGATCCTTTCTTTCCTCTCGGCGCAATAAACGCGATACCCGAGTTGCCATTAACTCTTATTCGATGAAACCACGGGAACTATGCAATTTCGACATTCAGCAAATGTCGATATTGACGCAAGACTGCACGTATCCCTCCTGTAATTTCGCAATGCTCGTCTTTATCTTCGCATTCGTTTAACTGCGATTTATCGCTTAATTCCTGCGAATGAAGTTTCTGGATCGTGCAACTAAATTGGAAGGTAAATAAATGCAGTCGATAATTCGATGATTCCAACCTTTCCAACTATGGAAATTTCTGCAAGGCGAATATTTTCTGCATTTCGGTTGGGTCAGCGAAAAGATGGAATTTGCCGTGATTGAATTATTTTCTGGTGTGTTGAAATGCGTTCTTTTAGCTTTGTAATTCGAATTTAGAATAAACAGAGATTTAAGAAGAGAAGCAAGTTACCTCTATACGTCAAATTTTTATGGTGGCTACGTCTACAACTCGAAGTTGACAAGTTATGTGTCATAAAATCTTGGAAACCAATCATTCGATATTGTTTCATGCTTTTACATCGTAAAGGATGGTATTATCTCGCGTGGGATTAATTAGGAGACGATATAAGCTCTGTTTGCTTCCCTTATTAAGCTTCCCTATACCAAATTTTCGATTCTTTTATTTTTTTTTTTTATTCTAAAATATACCAGTCGAAATTTGTTTAAATCGAATATTCTCCCCCGAGATTCGAATTCGAATTAATAGCAGTAAAATTCATTGAATCCAAATTGACTTTTAAAAATCGCGACGACCAATTGACGAGTTTCCAATGCGTGGAATTTCCTAGTTAGAATTTACGTCGCCCAGACGTGGAATCGGTAGGAATTGTTCTAGATCACGGTGCTAAATTTAAAGAGGAAAATTGGTAAACAAAAATTAAAATCCATGGAATACAAATTCATTTTTAAAAATTTTAATAACCAACTGACGAGTTTTCCATGCGTGAAATTCACAAATTGGAATTTACATTGCACAGACGTGAAATCGGTAGGAATTGTTCTAGGCCACGGTTCTAAATTTAAATATGAAAATTGGTAAACAAATATTAAAATCGATCGATTCCAAATTAACTTAAAAATCGTAATGACCAACTAACGAATTTTCCATGCGTGAAAATTCTACTTTAGAATTTATTTAGTCGCCCAGACGTGGGATCGTAGAAATTATTCTAGATCACGGTGCTAAATTTATAGAGGAATATCGGTAAACGAATATTAAAATCCATCGAATCCAAATTAACTTTTAAAATTCGTGACAACTAGCTAACAAATTTCCCACGCGTGAAGTTCTCAAATTGGAATTTACGTCGCACAGACGTGTAATCGGTAGGAATTGTTCTAAACCTAAAATTACAACGATCAACTTACGAGTTTCCCATGCGTGAAAATCATAATTTAGAATATACGTCATTCAAACGTGGAATCGGTGCAAATAGTTCTATATCATAGTGCTAAATTTAAAGAGGAAAATCAGTAAACAAATATTAAATCCATCGAATCCAACTTTTAAAAATTGTAAACACCAACTAACGAGTTTTCCATACGTGAAATTCGCAATTTGGAATTTACATCGCATAGGCGTGGAATTGCTGTGAATTGTTCTAGACCGCGGTCCTAAATTTCAAGTGGAAAGTCGATAAATAAATATTAAAATCTATCGAATGCAAATTGACTTTAAAAAATCGTAATGATCAACTGACGAATTTCCCATGCGTGAAAATCCTAATTTAGAATTTACCTCGCCCAAATGTGGAATCGATGCGAATAGTTCTAGATCATGGTGCTAAATTTAAAGAGAAAAATCGGCAAACGAATATTAAAATCGATCGAATCCGGGCCGACTTTTAAAATTCACCTAATGGCCAGGTGATATGTTCCAACTGGGAAAAAGAAACAATGAGTGGAAGTCACGATTTGGAATTTACATCACATAGTTTTGGAGTTGGTGTGCCGGCTATTTTTACGTGCTACGCGAAGAATGAATAATAAACCGCGTATCCGCGTTTCAACTTCTGAACGTGGAACTACATAACTGTTCAGGCTGCGTGGGTTATTCGTGGTATAAATGGATATTGACAAAACCATCTAATTAGACTTGTAGCGAATATGCCCAAGTGAAAGGTTCGTAGGCGTGGCAGGAAGTGCACAATGGATGGGAAACATGATAGCACACATTAAATATATATGACCGCGAAAACCCGAGGCTAAGAAAGTTACAATACCGCAAAAGGTTAATTACTAAGAGGAATATTATTCTTATTACCAGCGGCTTTGATTACCAACCGAGATATTCCCTTCTTTTTCTCTACGCGCCAACCACCTTCGACCTATCCTCAAAACACACTATTACCCCCTTTAACCCTTTCACTGCCACGTCGAAACCACGTGTTTCGCTTAGGACACCGCAATAATGTACCTCTAGATGCAAGATTTATTCCAATATTTTTTCGATTTAAATTCAAATAAAAATTTTTAATCGTTCAATGGGGCACTTTTTATTTTGCACTCGACGAATTTTTGGCTAGAAAAGAGAGAAAATTCAAAAATTCTCGAATAAAAAGCTAACGATATTTTCTCAAACAGTAAATAAAGAATTGTATAATAACAGAATTGTGGAATTATTTGATTTCGATACCATTAAATTTGATATATTAATTAATATCGATCTTCCAAATTTTATAAAATGGTGATTGAAGCTCCCCTCTCGAGTGCAAAGGGTTAACTCTTTGGGGCACGCTGGGATTAAAAGCGTCCCACCTTTCTGATGCACCTATGTAATGCATAGTGAAACATTTTTAGTTCCACCTCGAAATATTGCAATAACTGCATGTTAAATGACAAATGTTACAAACGTATTCGCTTGCGTTGGCAACATTCAACATGGGACGCTGGGACTACTTGAGTCCCAAAAGAAATCGCGAATCAGCTATTGCCAACAAAAACAAATTGTAAACCGATCGATATCTTCCAGAAGCAAATCGATAAGTTATTCTATATAACAAAATTAAGTTACGCGATTCCTCTACTGGGAGGTGAAACGTAGGTTAAGGAAAGCATAAAAGCGTGGTCCTTGACAATCAAAACAGAGTCCTTGGAAATCGGTTGTGACCAGTACAAGCGTGAGTCGCTTGTTGTTGGAAAGAAAGTTCCAAAAGAGTGCGTCTTTGTGTGTTTTCTTTATCTTGGTGTTCTTTTCCTAAGTTAAATCAGTTTACGAGTTTTGAGTTTGTGTTATTGTGTTATTGTGTTATCGTGTTCTTGTTCTTTCGTCAATTTTCGGTGTCTCAAGACCAGTTTCGCTATCCCACATTATTATTATTTTCTTATATTTTCACATTATGTGATTCCTTTATAAGTAAAAATATACCAATTTTGTTCCACTTAAAACGCAATCAAATTTCTATGCAACATGGGTCTATTTTATTATCTGAAATCCTGCGTTGCAAAGAGTTAAAGTAACTTCTAATTAGCGGTTATATTCCAAATGCACTAACTGTCAATTTTCATTCCATTTTTACAATTGTAGTTTTGTAAGTAGTTCAATTGCTCCGGTCACCAATGACCACCAATGACCACCGTGTCATCACAGGAGAAATCGTGGCCGATCGTATATGACCAACGTGGCAGTCAAAGTGTCAAGCCTTCGATTTTATTCCAGTTCTCCTTCCAGATACTGACACGATATTGCTCGAGGTTCCCCAAAAAATTTCGCGCATTTTTCTAAGCTAGACCTATTTCCAGCCAATGGAATTATGCAAATTAGACGGAATAGGAGCGCTGTTTCGCGGGCTCGTTAGTTAGAGGAAATTATTGCTGCCAGTTGGAAAGGAATCGCGGGCAAGGATCGAACGTATTAATGCGTTCAAGGAATGTGTATGGCCGTGTAACGTTTCGAGTTTCTGTTTCAGGAACCGTACGACGTTTCGCGGAACACAACGGCCCGTAAGCGGCCGTCGTGCAGGCGTTAAAGATCTGATGCCCACTAATGACGAAGTCTTGTGTTCACGTGTTGACACTAACTGATCACGAAAAGGAGGACGAAGAAGTGTCAATGATTGCTTCGCTATGTCATCCTGTCCGTTTGATAAATGGCCCCGGCTCTAATAATATAATACGTATTTCAGGACGTAGCACGTGTTTGGTATCTTTTTCCAATTCACCCGATTCAATATCCCTTCCGCGGCCCATTATCACCCACGATTTCTCGCGAGATAATGAGTCGCACAGAATACCTTCATTACGACTCTATCATCGGTAGATCTCCGGCCTCGCGATTCAATTAAACGTTCGAATTTCGTATTCAAACCAACGCGTCACACTTTCGTTTGCGGACGAAAGACGTCTAGAGAAAGACTTTGTGGACGGGTCGACCTCGTATATATCGTATATATGGTGTACCGTGGGTACAACGAGTCTGCGTGAATATCAAAATTTTTCGAATATTTTTCCTCGTACACTGGTAGTTAGATCGTATGCAAACACGATTCCGCTATTCCATTGGAATTCTTTGGAAAGCATTTATTAATCGTATAGAAATATCGTAGCTTCGTGGAAGGTTAGCACAAATACTGAAATTATCTCGCCAAGACGGAATTTTTTAATCGAAGGCGTTTGAAAATTAGGTCCGAAAATTATTCAAAATTATTCTCTGCTTAAATTGGACTCCTTTCAAAGAGAAAGAGGGGAAAAGAAATTATTCAATTACCCCTAAATATAAGAATAAGGATTTTACTGAAAGTTATGAGACACAAAAGTGATAAAAATTCGTAATTTTTGTAAATTTATAATGTAATCGAAAATTTTTAAGAAATAATATTCCAGTCGTTACTAAGGAGTCGCAAAAGGAGTGGAGTAAATATTAAAATTAAAGGAATATTTTAGCAATGTCTAAAATTCGCCAGAAATACTCGTCATTGGATTCTCGGATCGGATCGGATTGGTTTCTGTACCGAAGCTAATTTAGACAGAGGAAGTAAAAGCGAGAAGAGGAGTGTTCTAAAACGCGCGTAAACGTGCACGTCGGAGGTGGAGGCGAAAATATGCCGGTACCGAGAAATCGGTGTTCCGGTAGAAGAATCTTGTGCACGGTGCCCGAACAAGGGCTGGTCGTGCAGGCGTTAAGGATCCGATGACGCTAATGACGA
Organism: Eufriesea mexicana; assembly: GCF_001483705.2. Lineage (NCBI taxonomy): Eukaryota > Metazoa > Arthropoda > Insecta > Hymenoptera > Apidae > Eufriesea > Eufriesea mexicana. The sequence continues at coordinate 227,694 of NW_016908753.1, read as the reverse complement.
AGCCATGTGTCCGCATATTGACGCTAACTGGACTGACCGCGAAGAAGGAAAGCAAGAAGGATACGAAGAAGGAGGAGAAGAAGAGGAGAAAGATAAAAGGGGAAGAGGTGGCGATGGTTTGCAGTGCCACGTAGCGTAGACCGGTGTGCACGGAGGTAACGGAGGTAACAAACGTCTCCTCGAGGCCTCGGCCGGTGGACGGGGCCCGGGCAGAGAGGGGTCCGCGGCGGCGGGTTCTTCCGAGGTGAGGAGGCCGTTTTTGAGCCGCGGAGATGATTTACCTTACAACTAACAATATCCCTCCTTACGGCCCTGGCGGATTTATTAGTTCTCTCTCTTTCCTTTAGGGTTTGTCCGCGGAGGTGAGAGGCAGATCGTCTCGCGAGAGGGAGCGTGCTCGAGGGAGAAGGAAGATGAGAAAGCCCCAGGCTCGAACCCGGCACCTCATTACCCGATAATTTACTACGCGAGTAATTAACTGGGCACACAAACGGTGCCACGTTATATACACCCTGCGCGCATATATACGGCCCGAAGACTCTTCCCTGTGCCCTTCTCCATTCCACAGGCTCATATATTACCGTGCCGCGTCCTCTTGCCGATCTATTTATCCATTCGTTTGCGCGTGATGGGCGTTCGACATGCGAATACACGGAATACTCCCGCGGCTTGCTGACAATAACTGCTTAAACGATACGAAATGAGACGGCGCGGCGTTGGTACCGACGACCGCGATGGCGGACGCGAGCATCGCTGCAGCGTCTTTCCTTTCGTTCGCACGGTTATAAACGCCACGCGATATTCCTCGTTCGCGCCCAACGTGTCGTATGCTTACAAAACACCGAGTCTAGGTACCCAGGCATATCGTACCTTACGATAGAAAGTATCAATCCGATCGTTGTTACCCGGCACACGATCCTTTTATGATCTATCTTCCCCGTCCGAGCACTCTACGCTTCTTTCCACGCAACGCTGAAAGCCAGTGCTCTCTTAACACCCGATATCGAATCACCGTGACACGCGAAAGGCTACTTTCAACACTCGACGTTGAATCACCCGTGGATGAATAACTGGAAACTGATTAATCCTCCGCGGAGGATCCCACCTGGGTATAGGAAACTTTGAAGCTAGGTACACGAAGACTATAATTTCCAAGGATCCTGTCACGAACATCGCAGACGTTATTTTACACGGTTAAAATTATTCTTTAGACAAAGAGTTAGAAGGAGAATCTCGATTCGCGATGAGATCGTAGGAAAGTGACGGAAGTGACCTTGTCCTTGGATCCGAAACGCTAGGGAGTACCGTAGGAGATATTCGGGACGCTGAAGACCTGTTGTGTCCCGTTGGTCAGCGCAAATATGGGCCCGATGGACGGGAGGCATAAATATTTTGAGCTCGTCATTAGCATCGGATCTACCGGGAGTTACACGGCCGATTCCGAAGCACGGGTTCGTAAATATGGACTGGATCGCTGAAAGGCGGCCGTGTGTCGGCGAGGCGAACGTTTCCGCGAAAGACGAACGAGAACTGAAGAAATCGCCATTTATAGGCGCTGCCGAGGTGGCTATCGCTTGTTATTCGTACGAGCCCCGGCACGTTCCTGGATTTTTCATTTGATACGCATTTTACGATTTTTCGCGTGCGACTAGCTTAGCCTCGGCCTCTCTGTACAGTCATCAGATCGAGGCTACCTGCATGCTAATCGATCCTGGCTGGCCAGAGGAAACTATGCATGAAGAATGGTCTGCCGTGCTGGGGCTGCGAAATCGATCGTTCGATTTCTTTCAGCAGATCCGAAAGCCGATTGGCGTGGCTCGATTCGTTGTCATCGTAATTTTCATTACGCGAATCGCCACCGTAGACGAGTATCGAGGTACTTGCCACACCGGTATACCCGATTTCGTTGCAAGCACGTGGACGTGATTGATAAGAGACGCGAAGCGGTACTTTTCCTTTCCCACAATCCCGTGCGGCCGAGCCGCGGCTGCGCGCGCAGGAGGCGCGCGTGCGCATGCGCGCGGCGCCAATCGACGCTGCCAAACTTAATTTATTAAAGGTAATAAGTTATCATTTTCCGTTAATAAATTTTTGCCACATCGGCAATAATTTAGCGATCCAGGCAGATTAATTTGAGCGTCGCCCCGGCGGGTTGTTAAGCGGACGATAAATATCCCCGTAAATCTGCAACGACAATGTAAATCACACCTCCGAATTTATCATCTTTCAGCTATTTAAACGAAGAGGAAGAGGAAGGGGGAGGCGGCGGAGGAGAAGGGGGGAAGAAGAAGTGGAAGAAGAATTCTAAGACGGAGACGCGTACGTGAATATTAAAATAAGGTGTCAACCCCTGGCCGGTAATAAATTGCTCGCGAACGGTAGGAACCAGGCGAGAGACAGTAGTTTATTATCAGCCCATGAGCACCACTGGCAAACTGACATCGTGTTGACCACCGACACGTTGCCGAGGAGGATGCATATGCTGCCCTCGCCGCGGCGCGCAGAGCAGTTCGGTACGCGAACAGAGCACTAAAATAATAATGCTCGCAACTATAGGGCCCTCCGGGGCTTCGTGGAGCGCAGGAGAGGCCGCGAAGAGGCGAGATGCGTGCCTAGGCCCGAAGAAAAGGCGTCGGAGCTGATTAGAATGAGAATAGACGTGGGTGTGGATGCGCGTTAAAGCTGAACGAAGAGGGAAAGAAAAACGAAAGGAGGGAGGGGGGTGGGAAGGGGAGCACGTGGAAGAGAGAAGACGGCGACGGATCGGGGAACGAACAGATGAGAGATAGAAGCGAGCAAACTAAATAATAACCCCCACTTTCGGCCCGCCATCAGCCGTCCTACGAAACCCGAAAAGACCACCCGGTGCAACGCAACGGGACGAGCAGTTGCGCCAAGCCAACAACGAGTGGGCTCAGGTGAGTCGAGGTGAGCATTTGAAATGGTAATTACGGCCCGAAACCCGACGATCGACGATAAAACGATTTCGAATGGTCACCCGGTTAGATGAAGTTCCACGTGCCCCCTTCGACCGATAGCGCCTTAGCCTCCTACCCTTCTCCCTCCTTCGACGCTTTCGCCACTCTGCCCAATTTTCCTTCTTTCGACTCGGTTTCAACGTTTCTTCTCTTTTTGGCGCAATCGAGGTAGCTCGAAAAATACCTTTAGTTACTTCACGCGTATAGAAAATGGGAAATTTAATACGAGATTGTCTACCTAGGGTCCAGACTGTCTACCTCAACAGCTGATATATTCCTGCAAGTATCTAGCACCACGGCACCCTTATTTTCAAATTTCGATCAAGAGGCGCGAAATATTTAGATTTTTACAGGAACGTCGTAATTAACAAGTATTGTTTCTTATTTCGAAACTATGGGTACCTCACGCGAGCATTTTTAACTACAAATGCAATCTTGGAACAAAATTTAAAAATTTTTGATTAAAAATGATTCTGAAATATATCATAAACGATAAGATCATGGATCATCATCACAGTACTGTAGCCGTTGGATTAATTTGTTCGCTGATGATTTCAATTCCACAGCAATTCTAGAGTGATCAATGTATAGAACGGTTATGGCTAGAGATATTTACAATTGACATATTTAACAATTTTGGATTAAAAATGATTCTGAAATATATTATAAACGATAGTTCGTGGATCAGTTTTTCCTACACGTATATTTATTAGCAAAAGATAAGAAGCAAAGTAATCATTTAAGAATATCTACATATTACTTAATATTTTAAAATAAATGGATTAAAATTAAAAATATGAATTTAATTGTCTCAGTAATTCATAGCTTATTCTAACGTTTGTCTGTAAATATATTAAATAAGAAACAATTAATAGAAGTGACAAAATAGAAAGAATTCTGCCTATCCCTTTATATTAGACGATAAAAATGTTTCCGTCTGTTATTAACCTGTAATGTACAGTGTATTTCGTAATTAAAATTTCTAGATGAAATCACTGAAACTTTAATTTCATTTCGTTCATTAACCCTTTCCAGAGTCGAGAGACCACTCTCAGCCGTCATTTAATCAGATTCTAAAATATCGGTGTTAATTAATGCATCAAATTTAAAATTATCTAACGATGCATGGAATGTCAAAATAAAATAATTCTACGTATTAATTTGCATACGATTTCTTATTTATCGTTTTAAAAGTATCGTCAACTTTATGACAAAAAGTTTCTCACGTCCTTTTTCGGTTTCGGTGAATGACATCGTAATAATTGAAGCTAGACTGTCGACTTTTTAAAACCGCGCGATTTCTCTTTGCAAATTCCAAATTTTTTTTAATAAAAGTTGGAAAAAATTTTTTTAATAGAAATTTAGGTAGAAATGTAATTATATATATAATTATTTATTTTCGTCATTGCTATATTTAACCCCTCGCAGGGTCGAGAAACGACTCCCAGTCGCCATTTAATCAGATTCTAAAGATCGGTGTTAATTAACCCTTTGGACTCGAAGATTTCTTCGTTATGAAGATGCAATTCGAAGCTCTGCTTAGATTTTTATAAGTTCATTGATACTTATTACTCTTTATGCTAAAATTAAAAAAAGGAAAATCGTGAATTCGCGTGAGAAACGAACGAATAGAATAATTTTATTTCGATGTTCTTAACGTAATTATCGTCATCCATTATTTAAGTTACAGCATTGAAACAAACGGTCACCTCTCGAGTGCGAAGGGTTAATATATCAAATTTTTAATTATCTAACGATGCGTGGACTGTCGAAGTAAAATTTCTTATTTATCGTTTTAAAAATATCGTCGACTTTATAGCAGAAATGACCATTTTTGTGTAACAAAAAAATCGTTAAATGCAAAGAGTTAAAATCGTATAAAGAAGGACCAGGTGTGCTCGAAATTCAAGAAAGTCCATATTATTTCCCCCCGAAACGGTGTGTGTCGCTTGAAACGAGAATATTCCAAGGCGAAAATTAGAAGCGGAAAATATCGCCAGGTGGACGTGTTTCGCGTTTAATTTATCGGCCCTTTTTCTCTTGTTCCTCGTATTGCGTGGAAACGCGGAGTAAATCTTATTACTCGTTACGACGATCGTCGAAAAGATACATTGTTAAAGGGTGCGCGTGCGCGAAAGAGAGAGGAAGCGTATAAGCTCTGCGAAGCACAATACCGGAATTTAATTATTCTTCCGTTCGTGTTGCTCATCTTGGCCACGGCGATCGCCAGGCGTCGGTGCATTATGCATACGAGAACCTGAGACCCGGGACTTATGAAGGATCTGATTGAGTTCTGAGTAAATGGCATCTGGTTAGCCGAGCTGCTAATTAAACACCCACAAAGAATACTGACCTCGTCTCTGAGGTGTATCGCCTTACACGAGGCGAGGTATCGCGTTTAAACAATTCCTCGAGTTAATTCGTTTCGTTGCGTCTTCAACGTTCCCCGGTGTGTGCGCGTCGAGAGAATAAGAAAGAAAAGGAAAGAACGAAAAGGAGAGAGAGAAAGAAGAAAAAAGAAGGGAGAAATTTTGCAAACGAGACTCGCGTAGAAATGGTATCGGGAATTTCGCCAATACGCCTTGATATATCAATCGATTACGATTTAACGATATCCCACTGAATAATATACCGGTGTAATAAATTAAAAGCTTAATTTTCAATCGCTCGGCAATAATGCACTTTAATTATCCGCAGCGTGCGTTGGTCTCCTTTCATCCATCGTTCCGGGACATCTCTCACTCGGCATACCTCTGAACACCGAACGTCGGTACATTATGTATACGAGAGTCCGAGAGAGGTGCGCTTATGAAGGGATCTGATTGAGTTCTGAGTATATGGCGTCTGGTTTGCCAAGCTGCTAATTAAACACCCGCGAAGAAGGTCCCGACACACAGGCACACAAATCACACACCGGCTTTGTCTTACCAACTGTCGCCTTCTCCTTCGCCTGCACCTCTCGCTCTCACCCTTCCTCCTCTCCTTCTCTCCCTCTTCCCTTCCTTTTCTCTCCCTTGCATCGCCTCCACAACCGAGCCTTTCGTCCTCTTCCTGTTTTCTTTGCTCTTGCTTCCGCTGATTGATATTTAAGCTTGAGTTTAACCCACCCATGATTCCCCCTTCAGCCACCCTCATCCATGTTCTACGGGGTCGTTAGCGAGCTGCTGCTCCTGGTACTGCCGCTGCTGATGTTCCCGTTGTTGATGTTGGTGTCTGTGTCGTTGCTGGTGATTTCAGCACACCTGGCGAGGAGACGAGGCTGGTACCAGCACGGCTGGTGCCACCGAAGCAATAGCATATACCTCGATTAAATCCGTTTCGCTCGCCGATGCCAACATCCTCGCGACGATTCCCGCCGTCTCCCGGCCACCTAAGTGCCTTATTCCAGTTTCTCCGGCCGGAAACAGCAATGGCCTCGAAATGCAGATTCATGAAATCGGTTCAGGCCAACGGAGCACTGAACGGATTCCTCCGCCGGGATATGACAGGACGTTCATCTTGTCAGACACGTTCGTTAACACTTTCGCAGTGTGGTAAAATTACGAATTTCTATGGGTCTTTCCATGTTCGAAAACACTTCGATGTGTGATAAAGAATGTAGAAAAACGTGTTTTATACGTATTTTGTGAGTAATTAGTACGTGTATAGTACTTGATGCTCTGGCTGTCAGTGTCATGGGATGCACTGTTTGGTACTTGACGCTCTGCCTGTGACTGTCACGGGATAAACTGTTAATGGGTTAAACGTATCGAGATTGGAGAGGAAAAAACAAAAAAATTTTCCGTTTCGTGGTTTTAACCTCTCATCCTTCGTATTTGAGCAACGATTCTTGACCGTTGATCGTTTTAATGCTATAATTTTGAGCGTCGAGTGATTGAACCAACTAACTAGCATCAATCCCAAATTTCTGTATCTAAATAAACAATTAGAAATTTCAGTTGCGAAGAATTAAGTCCCAAAGAACGATTGCTCGAAGCTGTTGCCCTAGAATGTGTCAATAACGACGTAATTTCGAGCCATTCCATGTATTTTATTTATATTTTGTTAGTAATTAGTCCGTGTGTAGTACCTAAAGCTCTATCCAAGACTGTTAATGGGTTAAATGTACCAAGGTTGGAGAGGGAAGGCAAAAATATTTCCCGTTTTGTGGTTTTAACTTCTCATCCTTCGTATCAGAGAATTGACTCTTGGTCGTTTCGATGCTGTAATTTTGAGCTACGAATGGTTTGCACCAATGAACTATGATTAATCGATTGAATACCAAGCAGTGATTCTTCGCTTCTTCTATTTGGCTGGAAAAGAGTCAGTACTCTAAGCTGCCAAGCCTACAATCGCGACACGCTCGGTTTCTGTCAATACGCGACTTACGGCTTTCCGTTTTAGATAAATTGAAATAAAATTGGAATAATATTACACTTTTTATTCTTATAAGCAATGGATGTGACTACTTATGCTCAGAAGGATGTCAGAACAACACTGAATCGAAAGAATTGTCACTTATCGCATATGACAGAGAACAGCTCAATAACGCTCCTTGGCACTTTTGAACAGGAAAACAGCAGACTCCTGGCAATCAAATGGTTAATCCCAAATTTCTCTCTCAAAATAAACAATTTAGTCACTTTTGAACAGGAAAACAGCAGACTCCTGGCAATCAAATGGTTAATCCCAAATTTCTCTCTCTAAATAAACAATTTAGAAATTCTAATTAAGAAGAATTAAGTCCCAAAAAACGATTACTCAAATCTCTTGCTCTAAAATGTGTCAATAACGACGTAATTTCGAGCCATTTCATGTATTTTATATATATCTTGTTAGTAATTAGTCCGTATATAGTACTTGACGCTCTGTCCAAGTCTGTTAACGGGTTAAATGTACCGAGATCAAAAAGGGCAAGCAAAAATATTTCCCATTTTGTGGTTTTAACCTCTCATCCTTCGTATTCGAGCAACAATTCTTGATCAATTCTTGATCGTTTCGATGCTACAATTTTGATCGTCGAGTGATTAAACCAACGAACTACGATTAATCCCAAATTTCTCTCTTAAAATAAACGATTTATAAATTTCAGTTACGAAGAATTAAGTCCAAAAGAACGATTACTCGAATCTCTTGCTCTAAAGTATGTCAATATCGACGTAATTTCTAGCTATTGCATCCGTCAAAGACACTTCTGCAAAGCGAACTCGCGGGTCCGTTAAACTGCAGGAATTTTCGAAATGGAGGAAGGCAGGTTGTAGAAATATGGAATTGTAAAAATGGCAGGGATCGCGTGGAACAGAAGTGTGCGGGCCGGGCCATAAATCTGCATCGAATTCCACGGGCTGTGCCGTGGGCTGAGTTTGAGAGCGGGTTGCAGAAACGGCGTCAGCGAGGATATATACGGCTCGCGTGGCTTTTTACGGGAACGCTTTGTCCGAAGTAATTACACGTGTACGGACGAATCCTCGCGTACGTTGCGCCACGTACGAGCGGGCAAGACAAGAGGTGTTCGAAGTCCAATAAACGGTCGAAGACACGCGTGGATTCTCGCCGCCTGGGAGTCACAGTGACTGGTCCCGCGTACGTACACGTACATATATACACAGGGTTGCATCGAGAGTGTAAAAGGTTCCTGTAAGTCGCTCGGGGGACCCCAGGACGATTCTCCTCGATCCTTCTTGCCGGACAGGCACGTATAAAGCACCTGTTGGTCGGTCGAATCGCACGCGTTCTTTGCTTTAACCGGCTTGTATATACCGTGCATCGTGCCGGCCCTTTTTGCCACTGGGAACAGAAATATTTTCACAGCTGACCGAGCATCGTCCAGAGTGTACTTGGCACCTCGTCACTGATGGATACGCTTCGACTAGATTATATGCGAAATTCCTTATCGCGCCAATTCCTACTTCCCATTCCCCACTCTCCTCTCTTCCATTCCGCTCCTCTGCCACCATTCCTCCACACCTGTGGCAGCAACAGCAGCCACGATAGCGACGTATCGTCCGGTGGAATCACCGGAATACCGAGCAGCTACTCTCCCTTTTAATCTCACGCTTAGATTGGGTTTAGATTTTACTTTATTCACCTGGACCCAGCTTTACCTACCGGCGAGCGTATCATAATGGCGGTTAATACGCGGCTTTATCGGGCCCCGCGATAACAGCCGAGGCCACGGTGATAAAATTTCTTCGGTTTTATAACGACAGACCGCAAGAACAGAGCGGTCTGCTTCATTACCCAGTAATGCCTATGCATTATCAGCAGTTATATGTGAGTTTCTATTATCCTAAGTTTCAATTTGCCGCACTTGCGCGCGAGATGATCGCGCGGCGCGGATGCAGGACGCGGCGTTTAATTGGAGAAAATAGACACGGCCTTCGTGATGGTATCGCGGAGTACGCACACGCGGACGAGCCTGGCCAAAAAGATGTAAAGCAACGTGTAATTATATGGTGGGTGTCTCTCGTGTATCCAGCGCGCGGCTATCGTCGAACACGGGCCATTAACAAGTTCATAATCGTGGCAGCAGCTGTTATCCTTACACGATATACGCCCGGTAATTGATACGAGATTTCGAGGAAGCGCGTCTACGCGGCTGAACGGCGAGGTCTGGTCGCGAGTGTAACAGGATCAAAAGGAGAGGTGTACCGCGCCACTCCTTGCCACCTTTTTGGCGCTGCACAGGCTACCCGGACTACCCGGATCAACGTCCGTGCGAGATATCGCGAACGGTCTCTAACGTGCTACGAACGCCGGAGGGTCCAGAGGCTCGAGAGGTGGCTGGTAATTTATACGTTTATCTCATTCCGTCAATATTTAAAGAAGGACGCTTTGCTACGGTTCGTGAGAGGCACCCTGGAAGGGCAGCTTCGGGTTCCCATTTCGCAGCGGCCGCGGGAGCAGAGCTTTCGTCGCGGCGGTTAGATTTATGTCAACCGGTATGCACGAGAGCAATTTAATGTTAATGCGCGTGCGTCGTTATTAAGATCGGGAAACGCCGGAATTATCTTGCTATCTCTCACAGAGGAGATGCAGGCTGATAAAGAAAAGGGATCGCTGCCTGATTGGTAGGTGGCTATTACCCAGGCCTGATGCTAGAAATACCAGGTCAGCCAAGGTGTCTTTAATTTTGCGATAATTATTGAAATTACACAGCGCCTTTGATTAAATCCACGTCGAATTTCGTTCACGTGCAAACGTGACCGGGTATACTTATTTATTCTCGTCGCAGCATTTTAATTGTTATTATCCGTCCGATTATCCCTCGGGTATGCTCGTGTGATGCAATGGCCCGAATAAATCGTTACTTTCCGAAGAAAATCATTCTTTTTAATGCGAGATCGTTGCGTAAGGCTCGATTAAAATTTTTCCACGTGTGAGTTCCTTTTGTTCGTAGGATAATCTTGGTATAATCTTGGTGACTTGTACCCGAGACGAGTACTTTTTACTTTTACTCGGAAAATAAATTTTAATCGTCGCATTGACCCTTTGGCCAATTCCATTAATCTCGTCCTCTTTTTACCCGTTTTTAATGACTTTCGATTTCGTCGAATTTATTTATACACGGTTAATTTCGCGTAGTTTGGTATGCTGCGAGGATTTTAACGCTAGATTTACGGAACCCGTCAATTTGACGAAAGGGTTGTTCCAATGATACGATGGTAACAGATTTAAGTAACTTATATTAATATCGTGGTGAGCTAATTTTTTTTACGTAAATAAGAGAGGAAAATCCTATTGAGTTGTTATAGCCATTACAATTCAACAAAATTTGACTGAAAAATTCAATTATATCGACATTTTCGACTAATATCGTAGTGAGCTAATTTTTCTACATAAATAAAAGAGGAAAATCCTATTGAGTTGTTATAGCCATTACAATTCAATAGAATTTGACTGAAAAATTCAATCATATCGACATTTTCGACTAATATCGTAGTGAGCTAATTTTTCTACATAAATAAAAGAGGAAAATCCTATTGAGTTGTTATAGCCATTACAATTCATCAGAATTTGACTGAAAAATTCAATTATATTGACATTTTCGACTAATATCGTGGTGAGCTAATTTTTCTACATAAATAAAAGAGGAAAATCCTATTGAGTTGTTATAGCCATTACAATTCAACAGAATTTGACTGAAAAATTCAATTATATTGACATTTTCGACTAATATCGTGGTGAGCTAATTTTTCTACATAAATAAAAGAGGAAAATCCTATTGGGTTGTTATAGCCATTATAATTCAACAGAATTTGACTGAAAAATTCAATTATATTGACATTTTCGACTAATATCGTGGTGAGCTAATTTTTCTACATAAATAAGAGAGGAAAATCCTATTGAGTTGTTATAGCCATTACAATTCAATAGAGCTAAAAATTAGCTCACCTTATATTAAGACTGTTAATATAATATATAATTGTTTTTAAATTAAACTAATCGTTAAAACAAAAGGCACGTAGTTTCCTTTGCCTGTCAATTTGACAGGTGTCCTTAGAAATAGGTACACAGATAGCGTCCGTAAACCTAGTGTTAAGGTGTTCTTTAATTGGTCTGTGAGGTTAAGATTGGATCTATAATAGTTTAGAGAACTTGGCAGTTGGAACGTGAAATTTTGAATTAGAAAGCGAATACGGTCACGAATAATTCTAGTAAGAAACAACTGTTAAAACGTCGTGGTTGGTTGAGCAAACTCGGTGATTCATATGAGAAAGAACACGGAGTATTTTTTCCCTTTTCAAGAAAAAAGGACGAAATGTTTCGGAGTATATTTTCAGACCCAATAGCATTTGCATAAGGTAAATATCTATCCCATTGTAGTTTCGTTTGGACAGCAAGGTGTAACACGGGAACATCAAAGAGCCAAATTTGCCTTCGGGGTAATCGTGTTTCAAGGAATTCGTGACAATAGAAACGATTTTGTGTATTTAGACGTGGAAATTACTTTTATTCCTTTCTCGAAGGATTTTCTTAATTGATCAGAATTTTCTTCAATTTCTCTTTTATATTTTTCCTTTAAAAAATACTTTTTTTAACAGAAAGATTAATTTCTTATAATTCCAGTCCATTTTCTGGAAAGAGAAGTAGCAATTTTACGTGAAATAATATAGATAATATAAATGACATTTATTTTAAAAATAAGTTGACTCACTTACACCTCAGAAGAAATGGGAAATGTGAATCTAGGAAATGTTATCTCGACTTCTGCTATTAAAAAGAAACTACGATATCTATATTTTAGTAAACGGAAACTGAAATATAGGAGAGAGCGAAATTATTAGTCCAGTTCCTTACTTTTTGATTTTTAATCAATTATGCGAACGAAATATTACTGTTGCGGTTATTATACCTGGAGAGACTAGCTTTTCCAAACTCATTTCATATTGGTAAACTAAATCTATGGTAGACTTACTTTACGGAGTAGATAAACTATAATTTTTCAACAAATTAAACTCGAATTGAAACATGTTTGTAAACCAAGTAAATGGTATTTATACGTAACAGTGGAATAACAATTTATATATATAGTGAGATTAGAATTGCAATAAGAATTTAGAGTATTATAGAACCATAAGTATCTATTACTATAAAAATGTGCAAAATTGAATTTATTCGTTTTAAATACATATCACTATACTTACATCCCTAATACTTTAATTGCCACGTACCTTTTATATGGTAAAATTAGTATGGTAATATTAACTAATAATAGCATTAGTATGGTAAAATTTCCATTATTTTCACGACACAATGATGAATTATCAATCAATATAGCACAAAAAGAACACGGTACAAATTATTAATGTCTTCTGTTCAAAATTCACTATTTATTTACGTTCCTCAAATTTTCAAAAAATGGTTGGAATAAAACAAATACAAATTTAAAAAATTGATATCATCAGATACTGATGACTCCCATGGCTCCACTGAGGAGACACGGCAGTCAACGTGCTAAACAAATAAGAAAAGATCATCCAAAGGTGATATCTATACGTTACATAGTTCTACTGGATACGAAATCGATTTGAATATTTACCAATAAAATGAAGAAGAAGAATTAATAGAAATTGTAAAATTTTCTTTCGTAGTCGTGGATTAGAATTGGCCAGAAAAGTTTAAAAAATCCTAATAAGCGATACACGAAAGAGTCAGTAGATTTTATTCGCGATCGACGTAACATGGAATAAACTTTCCCAACAAGCTCGGTGAAAATCAGAAAACAAGAGTAGAGCTGGATCTCGCGAGCATTCGAAATATCAGCATTTTCACCGGCAAAAGCAAAGAAAAGACACCCACTGCAAACCGCTCGTGTATCCCTATACCGCTTATCGAGAGATAAGAGAGAAACGGAAAACGAGGAGATCAGAAACGTAAGCCGTCTCATTGCATACGGGGAGATGGCGATGCAGTGTTAGCAAACTGTGCATTAGCATCACAAAGACTGCATCTGCAGCTTTGCCCGCGTTGCTTACGGATCGCATGCGGCGTGGCGCGTGTGTGCGTGGCACGGTGCGCGCACACCACTTACGTGGGCCCGCGTACCTGCGCGTTAACGCCGAAACGGCTCGTGTGTGCACCGATTTCATACACCCCACGGTGGTGACACAGAATGCGTCGACGAATAAGCAACGCACGAACCGGGCCAGCCTCGTAATTATCCCTAAACACAGTAATTAACGTCCGCGGGACGAGTTCGGGGGTGTCGCGGCGACGTTTTCACCCTTCTTTAACCCCTCATCACGGCCATTATCGTTCAGGTTGTGATTACACGACCGAGACAGGCCAGGCCGCGCGCAGAGTAAGGGAAAAGACATTGAGAGTCACGTCAGGCCGGCCGCATGAATTAATTCTACTGAAATAATGATCGACCGTGCGTGTGGAAAATTAGCGAAAGAAAATGTCGACTGACGAATCAACGTCCCCGAGAAAGCCGATGCTTTATAGCTGCACCGATGTATAATGTAACAGATGCACGTTTGCGCCATTATCAATGCACGAATACGTTGTCAGGATCGGTATTGGGCATTCGAGTCGTGCGAAATGTCAATTTCGTCATCGATGTCCTCACCAGCTGGGCACATTAATCTACCATTAGCCCAAGATTCTATAGAATCGATGAAAATCGTCCTGGATAATTACGAAATTTATTCTTTCTCTAGCGAAATAGATTATTATTTTATTTATTTCGCTATCTCTTTACGGCACAGGATTTTAGATAATAAAATAGACTCTATTTTTAGGGGATACCTATTTTTGGCACTTTTTATTTACTCGCTGTAAATAAAATAATTAAAACAGAAATAGTTTTCAGTAATTCCGGATCGTATTCTAAGTCTAGAGTAAACTTTTTCAATGTTCTGAGTAATTGTTGCTAGTGTATACGTTGTTTATTGTTCTTTAATTAGCCATCAATGATAGAGTGCACTGTAACGTGCAGAATTGAGGTGCCTTTAATAGTGTATCAAATTTTTATTACATATTATGTGTAAAATCTTTATGATATTTTGTAATAGGAAAATTTAGAAATTCGTCTGGCATGGAAGCTAGTGGAAAAGGGACTGCAAAGAGTGTGGCCCCATATATATTTAAGAATGAAACTGGTTTAGCAATGGTCCTAGATTTAGAACGCAGTCACTTCAAGGTTTATTTATCTGTTTTTGACCACTTTTATTTCCTTATTATAAATAGTAATTAAGATAGAAATAGTTTTCAGTAATTCCGGATCGTATTCTAAGTCTACAGTAAACTTTTTCAATGTTCTGAGTAATTGTTGCTAGTGTATACGTTGTTTATTGTTCTTTAATTAGCCATCAATGATAGAGCGCACTGTAGCGTGCAGAATTGAGGCACGGTGCCTATCACTGTTGCAAGGAGCATTGGCTTGTTAGCTAAAAATATTCCAATTTGACTTATTTTGTTTACACGTGTAGCATGAGTTAACTCTTTGTGGCACAGGATTTCAGACAATAAAATAGATCCACGTTGCATAGGAATTTTATCGCGTTTTAAATGAAACAAATTGGTATATTTTTGCTAATAAAGGAATCGCATAATGTAAAAACATAAAACTAGGAAAAAAAGATTGTCGCAATAAACCCTCCGCTTGCAACAATCGATGAACCTGTATTGGCATCTCGAATGTTGCCAACACGAGCGAATACATTTATAACATTTGTCGAAGGTATTACCAACTGCTTTACGTAAATAAGACGAAATATAAACCTATGTACGTGCAGCTATTGCGATATTTCGAGGTGGGACTGAAAATGTCCCACCATGCGTTACGGTGCATCAAAAAGGTGGGACACTTTTAATCCCAGCGTGCCCCAAAGAGTTAATCGAAGATCTATTTCTGAAATAATTTTATCGATAATGTTGGAACAATGTGCATATCAGGAGACCAATTACTTTTATCAAAATCGAGTAACGAATAATCGTAGAGTATAGGACACAGTTTATATCGTGAAGTGACAAATAAATTATTTAATTGCATATACTTTGATTTACTTCTTACGTATAGTTCTTCGTGAAATTTTTGATGTCGTTTCAAAAGTAGATTATTTTTCCAATAATTTTAAGGTAGTGCAATTTGGAAATTTTTCAAAGTACCCAGGTCTGTTTTAAATGAACTGTGAGTAACGAATAATTATAGAATATAAAACATAGTTTATATCGTGAAATGACAAATAAATTATTTAATTAGATATACTTTGATTTACTTCTTACGTATAGTTTTTCGTGAAATTTTTTGTATTATTTCAAACGTAGATTATTTTTCCAATAATTTTAGTGCAATTTGAACATTGCTCAAAGTACCCAGGTCTGTTTTAAATGATCTGTGAATGTTCGTCAAACCTATTCTCCTCCAGTATAATCCCGGCGTGCCCCAAAGAGCTATACCGATAATATTAAGAAGTTGTACTGAAAAAATCATTGCTACTCCTAAGTCTGAACAGAGGAAGTATTAAACGACCCACTCGAAATGAAAGGTTACAGGATTTTTGATATAATAGATTAACCCTTTGTCACAGGAGTATTTTTATTATTCAGAGCATATAGTGGCAGAATAATAATAAATTGGCAATATAAGACAATATTCTTACCTAATAGAGAATTTATTTTACTGACGGTCACGTGTGATCTATTTTATCTAATATATCGTATTAGATATATTTAAATTTAGATTAAATATTTTTATCTACATATACTAATGTGCTAACAGTTATAGAACATGGAAGATATTGGTGTCTATTTTTATCCACACATTCTAGGTTACCTGGAACGTTTTGGACCATTTCATGTCTATTTTATATTCTATTAAGTGCATGTTACTGAGAATATTTAAAGCGTGCCTCGAATATAAAGGAATTGGAAAAAGCGTAGATTAAAATATAAAATTATATAAATTAAGGGAAGAAACTAAAGGATATATTAAACTGTCCTATCTATTGATCAGGACTTCGATTCATCAGCTATTCGAAGCCTCCAATTTCCATTTCCAGATTCACCTCGAATGTCAATTAAAGTGTCAATCAATTTTTTTGTTTAAAATAATTTATCACGAGTCGTGTTCATTATTTAAATATTTTTATCTAAATATACTAATGTGTTAACTGTTGAAAAATGAACAAGATATTGGTGTCGATTTCTATCCACATTAAATACTCCAAAAAATGTCCTGTAATTGCAGTATCACTGGAGCAGCAGTGTTACTTCGCAAATGCATGCGCGAAAGTATCCCGACAACTTTGATATAGATATTACCATCGAACGCGCTACTTTTATTTATGTATATCACGTTCAAGTGCACATTATAAACCCACACTCCATTTACCATAATCTCGGTGGAATAAAAAAAAAAGGTCCCAGCATACACCACGCTTCGCATCAACAACCTACATATCCCCCACCGACAAAAACTCTGCGAGAAAAAAGGAAAAGGGAAAATAAAGTACACTATGCATCTAAGACGAACACCCGAAGGCTCGAAATCCGTTATCCTAATCCCGCAGCGTGTACATCAGGGTGATTAAATTCACGTTGCCGGCCGACGCGGCGATAAAAGGGAGAAGGGTATGAATGAGGTTACGTAGTATCCATCGCGCAGACTAAATACCGGATTTAATCGACACCAGGGACGAATCGACAGTTGGCGGTAATCGCAGACGAGCTACCGTACCGAACAAGAGGGTCAGACGGCTGCAGTGGAGTAGGAGGAAGGGAAGAGGGATGATTGTGCACAGCACCGCGTATAATTAGCGTAATAAGTAGTTTTTTGAGGCGGGGCCCGTGCAGAGAGAAAACAAAGAGATGGCTGGAAGGCAGCTAATTTTGATCCAGGATCGGAGGACAAAAGGAGTTAAGGCGCGTGTGTGCGTTGATAGGGCTGGCTCGGCGGCCAGGGGGGAGGCCGGGGACCGGGGGGTGGAGATGCCAGAAAAGAAAAAGCAGCGCCTGACGCACATCCTCCCTCGTCCATTCATTCTTTTTCAACGGGTCCGCTTGCTTTCGAATCAAAAGGCGGGGGCACCCTTTGGGTCCGCGAGACCGTATTTTTTTTCTCCCTCCATCTCGCTCTTTCTCTCCGTTCGACCCCCTTTATACACGGCCGCGCCGACAAAAGATCGGGGCGCGCGCGTGCACACCAAGACAAGAGGGACCATCGCTGGGGAGACACCCGGTAAATCTCGACAATGAACCGACCGGTGTACGCGCTCCTCGAAAACGGATTAATTACAGTTTGCCTCCGTAATTAGCCCCGCGGGAACGGCCTCTCGCTGGGCCCTTCTATTTCCCTGGGACCGATCGCGTAATCGCTAGCCGTCTATATTTCCTGCCTCCCAGGTCTGACAAATTACACGTTTCACCTACGTTTCAGTATTACGAATATTTTCGGCCCACGATTACTTCGCGAACGCAAGGCATTCCTCGAAAGGCTGGCACAGCCCCGGTGAGCACGCAGGTGAGCCGATAATACGAAAATCTCGCAGCGAACGATTACCGCGTGAAATAGGCATTACTTCGTAGCCAGGGTACACCGCGAGTCTGCAGAGAATTGGTAATACGAAAATTCACGGAGAGCGATTACCCTGCGGAATAAGTATCCCTCGAATGCCGCGAACACCGTGTCTAAACAGTCGATAACACGAAAATTTACAGAGAATGATTGCAGTGTGAAATAAGTGTTCCTCCAGAGCTAGACCACGCCTCGAGTGTCGATAACGCGGACCTTTTTACAGTACGATCACTGCGTGAAATAAGTATTTACTCCAACGGTACATACACCATGTCCGACGATTAGATAATAGGAAAAATTGCACGAAACGATTACTCCGCGAGATAAACGCGTTTCCAAATACACGTACGATATATCGAAAGAATTCGCTGTACGCGATTATTCGATAAAATAAATACCCCACCAGAGATACTCGATGATACGAAAATTTCTCTACGAAGGGAACAATTACAAGAAATAAAATTTATATTGGGTTGGCAAGAAAGTAATTTCGGTTTGCATCAGTAAATAATGTTATGCTTGTTTAGTTATTCTTTTGTCAATGTTAGAATTTTTTTCTTTTCAGATGTGGTAGTCGATACCTTTAGGTTGCTATTTCGTGAAATTCCGTGTAATTTCGTTTATAACTGTCAGTTCACGGACAGTCTTATCATGGAGTGCAAAAATTAGCATTTTCGACACATTTTACTTTTTTATTTTCATAAAGGCAAGAATGCGGCTGAGACTCGCAAAGAGATACGAGAAGTTTATGGCGTTGATTGTTTAACAGAACGCACGTGTCAGAATTAGTTTAAAAAATTTCGTTCTGAAGATTTTTCACCGAAAGGTACCCACAAAGTTCTGGTCGACCTTCCGAGATTTACGCACTTGGTTAAGTTTTTCGCAGATAAGGACCAGAAATTCTACGAGCGCGAGATCACGAAGTTACCGGAAAGCTGGCAAAAGGTCATCGAATAGAATGGAAGATATTTGTCCGATTAAAGTTCATTTACTGTATAGAAAGAATTGAGTTTTATTTCACACTAAAAAACCGAAAGTACTTTCTCGCCAACCCAGTAGATCGTAATATGCAAATTTTTCGATGCCCATTACGCGGTACGATAAATATACTGGAAAATATATATATGTGTGTCCTGCGAATAGTCGATAAAGAAGTTCATCTGGAAAAAAGAGAACTCCATAATGGCAAAGGCAATGACGAGCGACGCCATATTGGTGTCCACCTGGATGACCCAAAGAGCGATAAATTCGTCGCTGGAACGAAAGATTCGAATTTTTATGCATCATTTTTAATCAAGGTTGCGTGAAAAGGCATTCCAGCGCGAAAAAGGATGGAAAAAGGAAGAAAGCTGGAAGACGCGGAGGAAATAGAAGCGGGATCGCGAGAGCGTGCGATATCAGTAGGAATTTACGAGTGTGGCTAAAAACGTAGCGACGTAAACCGGTAACGATCTGTTCCCTTTATCGAGCGGTGTACGTCGATGGAAACGAAGCAAGAAAACCGAGAGGACGATACGCGCGCATGCGAATGCAAATTGCGTAAGTAGAGAGGACCGCTAACCTGATATATTTCACGGACGAGTGCATAAACGCGCAACGCAGGGATTATTGCTATGAAGCTTAAGAATAGAAGGGGGCTGTCATAACGCGAGCAAATAAACTCGCATCAAGCTCGTGTGCACGGACCCGGCCGCGGTTTCTAGTTATATTAACGCCAACGGCGAGGTTGCCCGTAACCCAACAGCGCACACTAACCAACTGACTTTGATATCAGGAATTAGCATAAGTTTTAAGGCGTCGTTGCTTTACGTTTATTCAATTCTTCCCCGCGCGCGGCCTGTACCCGTAACCTAACGAAACCACGTTTGTCTTCCTTTTACACCGGTCCACGAAGCGAGGGAACCTATCTAAACTACATCGGGGCATTACAACGTTTAAGCCCTACCATGCCAATTTCAGCTACAACGTTTCCCCCTTGGTCCTCCCCTCGCTTCTTCTTTTCCTTCCTTTCCTCTACCCGGTAATGCGACCGAACGCAGTGTCATCAAGCGCGTGCATATAGTTGACTCCGACCGCGATATCTCGTTGTATTAATGCCAACGGCAAGCGCAGCACCGTCATGAGAGAGCATGATAATCGGGTAGGTAGTATACCTGGAATTAGCATGCCTCCGAATCATCGATTTTCTACTTATCGGCTATCTCCAGCTTTCCCTCCCCTGCGTCCCTTCATCCACGGTCGGCTCGACGCGACCTCTTACCGGTCATTATACAACGTTCTGCTAGCTTGTGCTCGCGAGCCCTCTAACAGAGAGCTGCACTTAGCTGTTCGCCGCGCATACCTCGGCCCGGACGGTGCTTGGGTGCCGATGATGAAGAGGAGGACGTTCCCGGCTGCTAGTCGGGCTTAGTCCAGGCTCTGTATCGATACTTTCGATCGTGTTCGCATCGAAGATCGCGTGTCCACGCGCAACGGTTCCGCGAACAGCCCGGCCACAATGGGGCGCAAGTGGCAGTCGTGGGTGATCGCCGATATAACACGTGTGAGAACTCTGCGCCGCGCTTCAGATTTGTAACGGCGATCCCCGTGCACCGTGCACGTTGCACCGTGTATTCCCATTGCATTTCACCGTGCAAACGCGTTATGCTTGTTAACGTTCCCAGTTTCTAATCAATCACCGCGCCGCGCAGAGGCTAGCCCAGGCCAGGCCTCCCTGCAGCGCGAATGTGCGAAATTGGAAAATTGGTAGACTCGGTGGATAAGTATGGAAATCGAGAGCCCTGGATACAGAGAATAGCTGCGGGAGAATCCAGGTTTTGGGTCGTGATCCGCTGCGAGGTAGGAATTAACCCTTATCTAGCTTTCTAGACGCGATTCTCGCTAGGTCGTAGCTGCTTTCGATAAGTATGCGAAAAATTTCCGTCTTGTCATTCCCCACTTAACAAAGTACTGTTGTCACGTGAGAGGTCACTTAGGACTAATAAGGATCAACTCTTTCACCGCGAAGTCTCTCACGTAGAATGAAGCAACGTGTCAAAGATGGTAACATTGCGATAGTGAATTCGGTCTTTAACATTCGGTCTTTTGACGAAAATCTTTCGAAGGAAAAAAGAGAAGGAAAAACTGACCATCGCAATAGAGCTTGCAATTCTTTGCGAAGAGAGCTAAGAGGAATGGTGGCATTTGTCCTAATGTGTTTTATTCAATTTTTGTGGCCGATGACTATAGTTACCCATCGTGAGTAGATGACGTCTCGTGGCTGGTGACTATAGTCACCCGTAGTAGCGAGAGGGTTAAACGCGTCAAAGGATGAGGGTAATTTTCGCGAGTATTCGTTCGCGAAGTATGGATAACTGTGTGAAGAATACCAACTAGGGAACGTCATCTCGATTACTTCGATTAGGATGAAATTCGTAGGAACGGGAGTTTCTTTTTGTCGACAGTTGTTCATATTCCGGGGCAGGAGGTGGAACAACCCTTGTAGTTAGGTCTCGAAGGTGTGTTCTTTTGAAATATCTCGGGATTAAATTTCTTTTTAGATGATTTTGGAACAAGGTGTTCGGATATGGAAAATTTGCAACACAATTATTTGCGAGTTCTGAATGTGTTCCTTTGTAAATGTTCAAACACGTGAAATGAAAATATAGAGAAAGTTCTTAAGCTAGAGAACTATAATTTACTGGTAATTATTATTGACCAAATTCTATCTATTGCAAGATAACTAGTGATAATATACAATTTGACAAAGACGTACCTTCAACTATCTGTATATTAGACGTATGAATCGTATAATATAACAATATTATAATATAATATATAATTTATTGGAAATTATTATAGACAAAAATCTATCGATTTTAGAATAACTAGTGATAAT
>NW_016908753.1:143593-205563 GCF_001483705.2 Eufriesea mexicana | reverse complement strand
ATTTTAGAATAACTAGTGATAATATTTAATTTCACAAAGACGTGTTTTCAACTATTTGTACATTAGACGTATGTATCGCCTAATATAATAATATTATAATATAATATATAATTTATTGGAAATTATTACAGACAAAAATCTATCTATTGCAGGATAACTAGCGATAATATTTAATTTGACAATATTTTCAATTACCTGTGTATTATACATATCTAATTCAATAACCTAATCAAATATACGTATGTTAATTATTTTATAATTATTGTTAATCCTTGAAATATCATTTCGGTCGTATTATCACTCATCAGGAAATACCACATTGCCGACCCCGTTCACCAGATAAAACACGATGGCACCTTGACGCTTGGCCATCATATACATCAAGTACCTGGATGTATTATATTTATGGAGCAATAATTCAGTTCGTTTTTCTATTTTGCAACCCCTACCATTGTATCTCAAATTTGGAAACTCCATCCAATAACAAAATACATAATTCTACCAAGGGTCTATATAAATGCTAGACCTAGTAGCACGTGGCATATAAAAAGACACACGATATCAAGATAAGGACACAGTCTATTTAATATTCGAGGCCAAACACAATCTCCTCAATGAGCCATCCGTCACTAATCGTAATACTCGTCAAGCAAGAATGACCTAGTGACGATATTCTATAATATTCTATAATATTTGACGATATTATTTTATAATTCTACATTTTTCTCAGCGTTAATCTAAGATTAACATTAATTAACCCTTTGCACTCGAGAGGTGCCCCTCAGTCGCCATTTGATAAAATTTAATTAATACGTCAAATTTAAGATAATGTAACGGTATTCAAGGTATCGAAATTAAATAATTCTACGTATTAATTATTATACGATTTCTTATTTACTGCTCGAAATATATCACCGGTTTTATAGAAGAAAATATTTGAACTCCTACTCTGCTTTAGCCAAAAAATCGTCGAGTGCAAAGGGTTAACATTAACTAACATTAAAGTAATCTATTCTGAACCATAATTTTCAGAAACAGTTGCAGTTAAAATGTACATTATACCTGGAAGGAAGCAGAATTTTATGAAACAATTAAAATAGGTATTATCTCATTAACAGTTTATCTCGTGACAGTCACGGACAAACCCTCAAGTACCAAACAGTTTATCCCGTGACAGTAACGGGCAGAGCGTCAAGTACTATACACGGACTAATTACTAACAAGATACATATAAAACACGCTTTCTTACATTTTTCATCACATACCGAAGTGTTTTCGAACATAAAAGAACTAAATATCTTTTGAACTCGAGTATGAAATTTTACCACGCCGTGAAAGGGTTAAAACGCCCATAAAGTATGGAAGGGAATTAATTACAAAGGCCATGAATTGCTACAAAGAAGCGAAAAGAGAGATACGACGTCTGGAGATATACAGCGGAGATATAAAAACTCGGGGAAGAAAAGTCGCGCTGAAAGTTGGGTTATTAGCGTGAGAGGGAAGAAAAGTTCCTTATGCAAGATAACAACCGCGAGAGAATCGTCGGAATCCGAAATGCTGGAAACTTTGGCCGAGAATATAACAGCCATAATTAAGAAGGTGGTTCTCGCGCAGTGAGAACTTTGCTAATAACTCCGGATGAAACGCCATCTCTCGAAGATTCTCGTGCTGTGGTTCGCGTTCCTCAAGTTTGTTAACTCTCGTAAGCTTCCCGTTTGAAGAGGAAGAGTACTAGGGTGGTATACGGCGAACGAAATGAAGGGAGTTTCCCTGCGTGGAGTGAGTTTTTGGTGATTAGATTAGACTCCGCTGGCCGATGGGCCAGCTGTCCACCGGAATTCGCTCAAGAATCTGCCTAAGTGGATGAAACCAACGAGGAAGGTCGTCCGGTCGATTCGACTCGCTGTAATGAACGAACCGTACGAGTTCCAAGAACTTCTTTATTGCCAAAGTTTCTACACTCTGGCCGTAATGATCGGCGTTTAGCGATAAAGGATTAAAAATTTATCAACTCATCGCTGACCGCGCGCGACTCTACGCGTCTCCACCAAAGAAAGCAGAAAATAAACAAACGAGCAAATAAATAAATAAATAAATAAATAAAATGAAACAAAGAAAGCCGAGAATAATTTTGAATTCCCTTCGAGAGAATATTACGATACGAAACACGAGAGAATATCGGCCAGGAAGATTTCAATTCGACCTAAAATTACGAGCACGAGCAAGATCGGCGCTGCCTTCGTTCGCTGGAGCTGAACAAATCAAGGAAAGAAATCGTGTAAAATTTTGTAATCACCGATCCGGGGGATCGGACCAAGTACGAATCAAAGAACGACGAACGCACATTCCGAAACGAGATCGAGAGTTAAATTTACTCGAGTTATTTCCATTGGTCGGTGGAGCATACCGCGAATCGTCGCAATATCGGTCGAGGGGTAGAGCGAAAGAGTGAGAGAGAGGAAAGGGGAGGGGCAGGGTAGGGCACGGCGATCGATAACAATAATAATGGGAAATGATCGCGACCGCAGTGGCACGTGATCCAATGACTATGCCCAGGAGGCGATGCCTCATTATTTCGATTTCCAAGCAACTAACCAGCGACCTTAGCAGCCTCGCGAAATACGAACGCCTCTCTCCCCCCGTCGCCCCCTGCCCTATTCCTTCTTCTCGTCATCATCTTCGTTCCTCGTGCGAACCCAATCATTCTTCCCGCTCTCGAGCTCTCGACTCCCAGAGCCTGATGCATTCGACCTCGAATATCTTACGGTTCGATAATCGAATGTTATAATTGCAGGCCCGGGAACGATTCCTTTATTGATTTTACGACCGGGTGTATCGTCCCGGGAGCATCTCGAGACACGCTTAATAACGCCAGGGTGTAACGAGCGTATCGATTCCAGGACGCGAGATATCGGGACGATGCGAGGGAAATTAACGAGAACGAGGTATGGCAAGCGTAAACGCCGATGGCGAAGGATAATCGCGACAGCTGTTTCCGTGAAACAGGTCCCGAACAACGCCATTCGACCCGGCTTCTCCTTCCGAATGTTATGCACGAAATGTTAAATATCCCCGTCGAGACACATTCGAAGAAGCGAGCTTTCAAGCCCACCTCCGGCCTTTTTTCCAGACTCGAGATCAAGATTGCGGCAAGATTTAACGATACGAAACATAATTACAACGAAGCTGCGGCCCGGCACGGTTAGAGCGCAATTATAACAACGCGCACATCCACTCCGGAGTACTCCGTCCTTCCACGAAGACACCGGAATATTGACCCCGGCCCCGGAGTCTGCACCTGCAGGGGCTATATGCAATCTTTGCGCATAACGACCCTACCGAGAGGAATACATTCTTCGGCCGTATTGCATTTCTATGTTGGATATATTAGAATAGAAAGATGGGAGCCCTCGATATCTCGTCATTGCGCGCGGAAATAAGACATCGGGGCGAGCAAGAATCCGTAGGGGCAGATAAAAGCGAGGAAGATCGGGAAATGGAATACCAGAGACGCCGCCGACACAGCTGAGGCTGCGAGTTACCGGCAACGTGCGCAGCGAAATTTTCCAAAGGTTGTATTAGGTTGGCAACTAAGTGATTGCGGATTTTAAATACGAAGGAAGATACCTTACGACACACACGACCATGGATGGAACAATGCCTCTAACACAGTCAAGACATTATTGTTTCCCTTTCTTCCGGTACTCTACGTCCGTTGACACGTTCACTGTCATGGTGGTCATCGGTGACCCGCGCTTGTCTCCTCAGTGGGGCCATCATGGTCACCAGCGTCCGACGATAGATACTAACTTCTTAAATTTATATTTCTTTTATTCCAACCAATTTTTGAATATTTCAACAACGCAAATTAGTAGAGAACTCTGAACAGAAGACATTAATATTAGGTTGGCAACTAAGTGATTACGGATTTTAAATAAGAAGGAAAATACAACATTTTTTAGCGAATCTCAGATTTTCGTGTCGTCTGGGCTGGTTCATCTTGCATCGCCCACGATCTTTTCCGATTAACGTTGTTATAAACTATCCACTTTTCGTCGCCAGTTATCAGTCGTCTCAGAAATCGATCAATTTCGTTGCGTTTCAGAAGCGAATCGCAGATGCTAATGCGTTGCGTCAAATGAATTTCCTTAAGCTGATCGAGTTTCTTCACATGGCCAAGCCGTTTTAATTTCTTCTTTAATGCATGCATGCGATACATTGAGCTTCTGTGCGATCTCACGTGTCGTGCTATGACGATCTGAATCGATAATGGCCTAGATACGGGTCTCGTCAACTTCAACTGGACGGCCAGATTGTTGCGCATTTTTCGGTGAAAAATCACCAGAATGAAATTCGGCAAACCAATTTTGACACCGTCTTTCTTTCAAGGCGTCATACCCATTTACGGCACACAACTTCTTGCGTTCTTGCCTTTTCGGAAATAAAACGATAAAATATGTCCGAAATGCGCGTCTTGTTCTTCCATTTTTAAATTTGGATAAAAACGAAACTAAATAACTAATCGATACAATTTTTCAACTAAATTAACGGCGGAAGTCCAAACAACGAGAAAACAGTATAAGTTAGGTGCCTTGAACACGTTGACGAAACAAAAGAATGTGCAAAACCCATCTATTGACAAAATCCGCAATCACTTAGTTGCCAACACAATATATACCAGCGTGGAGAGCGCGAAGCGCCTCTTTGTTCCGATACAGAGGATAGAGAAGCGCGCGAGGTTCGAAGGTTACGCGGTAATTATTCGGGATAACGACCGAGCCGCGGTTGCTTTCTCGAAAACGCTCTTTCCCACCGTACAGTTCGAACCACGAACCTCGCGGCAGTCGACTATTCGAGGAATCTTAGCCTGGGATAAGAAGAGCAGGAAATTTTCCGAGTGAAATCTACTGGAGAGACTCGATGGCGGATCCGAGAAGCTCGATAGGTTCGAAAACGATGGCCGATTCCTCTCCTCTACGAAGGACCTGAAAAGCCTGCGGGTCACGGGTTAAACGGGCCTTCCCGTGACAAGGCCCTCGGGACGCGTTGCCCGAGACAGGATGCGGCTGAGCCGAGGAGGGCTATACACACCGAAGCCTTCGGTTCCTGTGATAAAGTGCTCATAATGTTTTTAACGAGTAAGCTGCGCGTAATTTTATAATTCGGCCGTGGCTCGGGCCCCGTGGTATTTCGAGAGTGGATATAATGATTCGATGATTATGCGGCCATATCTCACCCACGGCTTCGTCCCAAGGGAGATACAGCCGGTGAAGAGATCGCCGTCCCGTCCGTCCGGATGGAAACAATGTCGGTGGACCCTCCCACGCCACGTACAGGGACTGTACCACGGCGAGCCGGAGTAATTCCCCCAATTATAAAATTATTATCCTGCGGTTGGCACCCCCGGGCAACACGCGGGACCAGCCTGCCCTCTACTTCTCCTCTCGGCCTCGTTCTCCATGTTCCCCGTGTACTCTCTTCTCTTTATTCTTCCTTCATCCCCTCTCCACCCCGTCGCTGCTGCATCCACCGTCTTCCATCCGGCTCTCGTCGATCCTCGTTGATTCGTGGATCAGATGCTGCGCACGTTTGCCGCGGCAGATCACCGTTCTTCTTCCGAGCCGCGATCCGGATTATTTCGAATCGATTAAACGCCGCCAATCCGTATTTCACCGAGCATTTCCGACCAGTTCCGTACACGCGGTGACGTTTCGTCCGATGCTTTCCATGCCCCGGCCAGCCATTAAACGGATAATTATTCCGACGATCGGCCGGCTTATCGTGCCGAAAATGCTTCGTCGTTAGGCATCCGGGTCCGTGTAAGAGGTG
Organism: Eufriesea mexicana; assembly: GCF_001483705.2. NCBI lineage: Eukaryota > Metazoa > Arthropoda > Insecta > Hymenoptera > Apidae > Eufriesea > Eufriesea mexicana. The sequence goes on along the minus strand of NW_016908753.1, from coordinate 199,734 downwards.
GGTACTTCGATTCGTACAGCTGCTCCGCTCCCATATAATTGGTAACAATCGCAACATCTCCAAAACACGCAGGCGTTTAATTTCGTTTTAACGAGTTCGCGGTTGCTCGAGTGATGCATCGTGGCTCGTTGCGAGGACCCGGTTGCTTTTCTTCCGCGAGGGTACACGTGGACGAAGCCTCGAACCTCGTGGACGAGATCCTCTGTTTCCTTTGCTTCCTTCTGATCCGCAGTTTCAGAGATGAATTTCAGAGAATAATGCCTCGGATAAGTAGCCGTTTTATCGTGCATCGAAATTCGCGATGGACGGCGGTTGGGAAAAACGCGGAGGAGGAGTGGAAAGCGAGTAACGAGGTCTGATTTGTAAATAGGGAATTACAAGAGGATCGATCTGGCGTTTAGAGGTCCGAGTTGTTACGTGTCCATGTCGTATCTCTCCTCGTTATACCGCTTTACATTCGTCTGTAGTACTTTGCCACGTTATTAAAAGACCGGTTCCACTGCGGAGGATCGGGCTGCTCGACAATAAGAAGACAAAGTGCCGAGAAATTAGCGAACCTCTCTCGCGTCGTCGCCAAGTTTCCTTTCTGTCTCGCAGAACTGGCAGTAACGTTGTCGCTAAGGAGCCATTTATAGGAGAATTTATACCAGCCGTTAGGGTGGAGAAGATCGAGCGTGTGGAAGGGTGAAAAATAAATAAATATAACCGGAGCAACCCTTGCACGGGGCGATCCTTTCTTAAGTCGAGCTCGTTCATAATCTTGCCGGTGACTGCTGCTGACTTTAACCGAGCAACGTCTCTGTGTTCCATCGTCTGTAACAACGTGTGGATACGTGCGTGAAATTCCGACGACACAGACAGAACACTCGAAGCCGCGTTTCTATTAAAGAATGACAACGCCAGGCAACGAAACGCGTGTTCTCCTCCGAGAAATGGCAATTAATACCCGGGAAAAATAGCGATGACTTTGTTTTTTAAATTTTATCCAAAAATAATTTTGCAAAATAATCTCGACACCTGGTAGATAATTTTAGAGAGCGTAGAAATAATTTCGATTACGATTGATTACCAAAAAATAGGAAAAAGATGGCGTTTCTACTAATGAATGACAACAGCAGGCAACGAAACGCGTGTTCTCCTCGAAGAAATAACAATTAATACCTGAGAAAAGTAGCGTGGACACGACTTTCTATGAATTAAAATTTTATGGAAAAATAATTTTCGAAAATAATCTCGACACTTGGTAAATAATTCCAGAGTGCACCGAAATAAATCTACCGATCGACTACCGAAAAATAGAAAAAAGTAAACAAAAATTCGAAAAATAGGCAGAGAGAAGAAAATCTAGGTTAGGGGACCCAGTGTCCCAACGTCGACTGGATATTTAAAATTTAATGGAAAAATAATTTTCGAAAATAATCTCGACACCTGGTAAATAGTCCCAGAGAGCGTTGAAATAAATCGCCGATATAAATCGACCGATCGACTACCGAAAAATAGAAAAAAGCAAACAAAAATTCATGAGAAAGGCAGAGGGAAGAAAATCTAGGTTCCTTCCGGGAACCTGGTCCCAGTGTCCCAGGGTAGGGCGAAGAAAACTGGGATGTCCAGCGAGAAATTAGCGATCCGTGGTCCTCTGGAAGAGTCACGATCCGTCACGGGTACCAACCATTAGTCTGGTCTCGACGAGGTTTCGGTAAGAACGAACAGCTCGGAAGAGGAAAGGAGAGAGGAAGAAGGTCGCGCTGTGCGAAGAAAGACGACGTTGGTCCCCGTGGGTGGGGTGCTCCCGCGAGTTAAAAGGACAAGAATGTTTGACAGCCATTTTTCAGTGATCACACCGAGTTAGTTATCGACGTTGGGATCTCTCACCCCGGCTGGCCCCTTGACACCCCGTGCAGCGACCCAATCTCAACAAGCCGCTCTTCGTTTTCTATTTCTTCCTTCTTCCCAATGAACAGAGAGGTTATCTCTCATCTTCTCCTTCTCGCGTCCGGCACGCATTCGGCGGTTTCTTCGTTGGTAATCGTGAATCTTACGCCTCGGTCTCTTTCCACGGCCCCGCGCCACCACCCTGCGCTATCTATCGGTGGTCACCTGGTCTGACGAGCGGAGCCAGCTCCGAACGTGTATCTCTCCTCTCTGCTCTAATGCGAGGCATTGTGTGTCTAGTTAACGGCGATCCGCCCAGCGCAACGTGATTCATTTTTTACTTCCACGAAAAGTTTTTTGATTGATCGGAAATTAGGGACTTTAAATACCACCCCGGGGCACGACACGTCCGAATGGAGATCGTAATCGATCCATCGGCGTGGAGCCGAGGGACTTGGACTTCCATTGTGAACCGGAGAACGTCGATGCGTGTGTAGTATACATAAATTCACTCTTCCAGCCCGGCGTCCCTCTCGCGTTTTCGACTTGGCCCGCACTCTCGCTCCTTCGTTCCCTGCCAATTGACGAGCGTGAAGCCCTCGCTGCTTTCGTGGATGATGTTCGGCGTGGCCCCTCGATTACCCATAAATCTGCGCTAAAGGTTTGAGGCCAGCGACTTAAATGATGGACCGTCTTTCTTCCTTTCCTTCCTTCGGGTGATGCTCCACGCCACCATCGCCTTGAGCAACCGCGAATGGAACGCAAAGTGCCTGGACGGATCGCGCGCTTTTACGGGTTCCTCCGTTGTTCGTAATTACTGGTATTCTTTAAAAACGCCAACCGCTTGCCGAGGCGTCCGTACTAAATCATATAAAGTCCAATCCATCCGCCGTCGCGGCGATAAATAAATTGTATCTCTCTTATAAAAGCCACCACGAGGTGCACAGGTGTACCAGAGTGCTGCGAGTCCAGCCTCGTGCAGATTCGACGAAAAGAAAACGAGCAGCACGGAATTTGAAGCGTGCCGGACACGCTCAACACGGTTATCGAGCAAAATGACAGCGACTATATGCAAATATTCGACGCCGGAGCGGGACATTATTGAAAATGATTTGCAAAATGATCGCGATGACGTGGCGAATGTCGAAGATAATCGCGTCGGAGGAAACTGCTCGAATCGCGAGGTTTGCTGGCTTAAAAATAATTCGCCGACATCCTGCGTCAAAATGATCCGATTGCTCGATGCAATCGAGTCCTCGCGTGGTGCAAACTTTCGATGAGACTTATTTCATTCCCTTGTTAACGACTCGATGAATGACGTCTCTTGGTACTCGTCTATTCCTTTACCTCTCCTAATTCCTCCTGTACTACTTACTTATTAGAGGTCGCTTTAGAAGCGTGACGTATCGAAAGATTCTAGACTCCGTTCACACCATTTAGATGCAATAAAGACCTTATTCGAAGCCAATGCGTACCTATCGCAAATGTTTCCGTGTCACTGTGCAGGAATGAGTATGTGATCGAATAAGCAGGTTTTTGGGACACTTTACCGAGTATATTCGAGGACACGAAGTTTGCAAAACGTTAATTATTCCTTATCGCTCTAACCCTTTGCACTTTGCTCTCGAGTGCGAAGGGTTAATTACTCCGAGTTAACCAGCCCACTGCAAACTGTTGAAAAATACTACAGAAATGTTTCACGGATTTTTCCCTTTCGCAATTACTGAAAACGCGTAATCCTAAGTGTATCAAGAACTCACTGCTTTCTCGCCGAGTAATAAATCCCCAAAATTTGCTTGCATCCCAAAAATTTGTTCTTCCGGTGAATATTATTGCATCGATTTCTTTTAGCATTTCCAAATTTGAGGGCAAAAGCATCAGCTGTGTATAAGTGGTACAGTCCCAGCGGAAACTCGACTGTCATACGAATATAAACGACGTAGCAATCGGTGTGTCAAAAAGAAATGATCGGTCACTGTATATTCATTTTGTTTTCGTAGAATAAAATTATAGATCGATAATTGATACCAGAACTGAGAAATTACATTGGAAATTAATCCTTTCACTCCTGCAGATGTTGTATGACCTCACGCTGCAATTTGACAGCCGGACTGCGAATGTGACATAATGGATCATGTGGATTTCAAAGCTGTTCGAACTTAGAAAATTCTTTGTGAACGCGATCCAACTGTTCTAACGTGTTCTCTTAGGATAATAGAGAAAATTTTTTCAATACAATTCCTGCATTATTTTGCAAAATTTTACCTGTCAGAATAATCGCGAGACTATGTATTTCACGTCTAGCCCGAGATTTTTCGTCTGCTAACAGGCTAGATAAAAATATTATAGGTTTCCTTTTTTAAGTAAATATATAACAGGTAACAAGAAATATGTATGCAATTTTTGGAAATTTAGATTTTATGTGAATGTATTTAAAAACTACATATATATAACCTCAATAGGTCAGAACATTAAACCAAATATTTAATATTCTAAATACATAGAAACTACACCTATTATTGCATTCTTGGTCTTAAAATAACAAATTATTATTTTTTATGACTAATATATGAGCTGTTTATTTGAAAGTGGCCTAAGTCCATTTATACTTAAATTGAGATATTTTTTATTGATAATGTCTAAAGAGCAGTGACGAAGGTAATTTTAATTAATTAGTATTTAACAAGTAAACCTCAGTTTTTATATACATAATTACAGTTAAATATAAAACTTAAAATTTAATATTAAGTTTTAGAAATTATTTCACCCATGGGGAAGAACAAAACGACTGGAACATCGTGATTTCTTTAAATCCCTTTCACACACGCAAAATGTAGACGAGCAGTAAATTGTTTTGTAATTTATGCAGTTAAAAAATGTTTCGAATCGCATAAATTATGTTTTTGAAGTGTCGTAAAGATATATAAAACAAATCGAGTATTGTTTTTTTCAATTTGAAGCATCTTAAATTATGTTGAACGGAGACTTGGGCTGCTTCAAATTTTATAAGGAATCTGGTTGTTAATTTTGAAAGTGGCCTAACTTCATTCTTGGTAAGAAAACGCATATTATTCACTTAATAATTGTCATTATTTTAATAGGAACTATAAATTTAACTCCTTTAGATACACTTAAACAGTATGACTCATTAGTATCCTGTACGTATATTTTTAATTATATTGAAACGCGAACCCTTAAATATCTCAATTTAAGTATAAATGGACTTAGGTCACTTTCAAAATAAACGGCTCATATAATCAATAGATTACCTTTACAAATATATGAAATGTTATTAGATATTATTATACCAGACAAAATTTTACACGAATAAAATATTTAGCGACTTCTGAACTTCCGTATTCGTCTTTATCACTTCTGCCAAGCTTACAATGCATGATATACAACGATCAAGTTTTCGTCAGATTTAAATAAAAATAAAATTTGTTAAATTAATTCAGGATAGGGTGTTTGCTACTTCGTAATTTCTTCGTAACTCAGAAGTGAAAAGGTTAAGAGAGTTACCGTCAAATTTTCCCGAAATGAAAACGTATGTACATTACAACATCCGAATAAAGCTGTCCCCCCATAGGGCCATTCAGACGCGGGGATCGTAATGAGCAACGAACGAGCTCCTAATAATCATTAACCCAGCCAGATCTCTTGGATATTCGAGACGATAACGGCGTAGGACAGTTGCACGATAAATCTTCATGGTTGGCGTATCACCGAAAAATCTTTTCAATTCCAAATATCGGCTGGGTGCCCCGACCTATCTGCCACTTCTCCGTACGTACCTCGGAGAGTCGATCACACGCGAGGTCTCGCAATTAACGAATCAGATACGGCGCGACATCAAAAAGACAAATGACCCCGGCGAGATGGGAGCGGATAAACGCGTTCTTTTTTTCCCCTCTCGGTTTTCTGCCACCCTTTTCACCCCTCTCTCCTTCTCTCTCTTCCTCTCTCGCAGCCCGCTCGCGCTTGACGAGTATGAATCGGGGATCTGATAACCGAAGAAACGGTTCGAGCGACCATAGTATGGGGCAGTTGAGAAAGAAGAGAAGGTGGAGGAGAGGCTGGCGAGGCAGGGGAGGGCTGAAAGAAGGGAAAGGAAGGTGGATGAGTATGAAAATTATTCTTTGGATGCGCGTACGGGGCGCACACTTGTCAAGATGGCGCATGGAATTAATTAAATTAAGCCTGCACCTCCCTCGAAGAAGATAACCTGTCCGACAGAGACCACGATTCCCTGGCAAACCGAAGAAGGAGAGCCGAACGAGAGCCAGCCGAGGGGAGCAGAGACGAAGACCGAGAGGGATCTTCGGTTCGACATCGAGTGCAAGTCATTCCAGTCATTGGTTGCTCCATAGGAATCTTAGCTGTTAGTGTGTACACGCTCCGAACGACCGGCCATACACACGTGTGGGTGGACGAGGTGTGTTTTGACGTTTGCCCTCACGCCAGGTATTCTCGTTCCTTCGACCCCGTCGTGACGGAATTTCTGGCGCGCCAAACGCTTTTCTAACCAGTCTGATTCGCGGATTTCATCCGGCAACCTGGGGGACACGAGTAATCCCCTTTGAATAGATGACCGATTAAACTTGAATACGCGATTTTTCACGGAACACGTTGCGGGTCGTAAGCGACATTGAAGAGTGGTTCGGAGCAACCAGCAGGAACCGTTCGCGATAGCCACGAGGAAATTATTTAACACCTGATCTCTTTCTTACGGTCATCCCTGCAGCAATGCTCGATGAAATTGCACGTGGAATCGTGGAAATTCTCATTCGCCGTGTTTTAACTACGCGGTACAAGCTAAAACCCTTGTAACTTTGATAGTAACACTTGGAAAACACAGTCGTCCTGCGTTACGATATCCTAGTATAACGCGAATCGCTAAACTCTGCCAACCCTCGTGTTGCGGTATTCCCAATGGTCCCTGTTAATTCCAGGTTTCGCTCAACAGGGAGCAAACGTAAGAAAGTCGGTGTAAGAAACTGGAGAGCATTTTAATCTCGCGTTTGCTCCATAGGCAGAGCTTCGTTAGAAGCCTAGATGCAGCATTATTACCGCTATCGAGTCTGACAACTGGCTGCGTTGATACGTCGTAACGCGTGGCTATATTATCCAGGTAGATAATAGGTGATAACGCAAGATCGGTGCGGGATATTTGGTCCAACAGCAAAGGAGGAAAAGAAGAGGAGAGACGCGAGGGATCGTGTTTGAGACCAGTGGTTGGGATATTGCAGTTAGGTGGTACGTACCTGAGCAATGCCGGCTTGTTGACACTTGGCCCCTGGGCCGCTAAATCGCTTTGGAGTTAAGCATCCGAGGGCCTAAACGGCTCTCCCCTGCGGAGCGAGAGAATAACGCGGAGAGGAGAGAGAGGAGCGAGAGGATGGCCAGAGACTTCTCTTCCTCTAGCGTGCTGAAGAGAGAAAAAAAGGGCTGAAACAAGGACAGAGGAGCGAGCGCGAGAAGAACGGCGGGTTCCTGGGATAAAGGATGCAAATGCTCATGCCGGCCATCAAAATCTAATTAACCAACGAAAGAACGGTGCCTGGGCGAAAGCCAGAAAGGTTCCAGGAAGAAAAAGGCTCGGGTGGAGGTTTAGCGGTTCGAAGGTGTCGGGGACCGGTAAGGTTCCCTTATGCATATGCCAAGTTCCTTCCACCCACTCTGCCTCAGCCCCCCAGCCCCTCCACCCGGAGCCTTAACCTCCTTCATCCGAGTCTATATGGGGTGAGAGGACCAGAGCAGAGAAATCTCTATAGCAAACGTCGTTACGAGCCCGGTTTTATGTCGCTCGCCGCGTATAACACCCTACAGCATGAAATTCGTCGGCATGTAACGGGGGTCCTAAATTTCCAGTGTGTACTCCTGAAGGAAGTGCACGGGATCGAGTCATGTTTAAACTTTATCTACACGGCTCGGCTCGTACGTTTATTTATCGGTAGAGTATATCTCAACTTCGTCGCGTAAGGTATGACCGCTTGTGTTTCGCACAATGGCGCCCGATAGCCGCCAGGCCCCCCCAAGCGTAATTCACATTACCTCGCGTGCTTATCAATCGCCGTGCGGCGAGCTCGCGAAAGAGGTACGCGAATCGGGGTAGTTTTCGGGGGACTTGAAATTACGACGCGATTCAAATATTATATACGTCTGACCGGTAATATCTTCACCGATCCAACTACTGCAGCTACTTTTTGCCAGGACGACGCTGGCCTTTGTCGAGATAGAAACGTAGCGTTTCGTTGTATCTGGTGCTGTAATTCTTATCAGCTGGGTATGATAGAATAAAGGCATCTATCGTGCATTTTATATTAGAACGCTCTGCATTGTTATTCTTATTTAGCAGTATTATGTTTAGTATGACGTTATTGGCTGGCACTTCAAATTTTTAACCCTTTGAGAGGCGACTCCCAGTCACCATTTAATCAGATTGTAAAGATCGTTGTTAATTAACCCTTTTAGTGCCAACGACGATGTATCGTTGCATATGCAATGGCGCTTTATTCTTCGCATTGCGAAAAAGCTCTATCTCAAAATACATTTATGAAACGTTATAAATAGTCTAATTTCATTGGAAAAGAATTTAAAAAATTGGTTCTGGGTTTAATTTTTTGTTATATTCTATACTGGTTAATGCTCTGTATATGCTGGAGCAAGGTAAAAATTGGACACGGGATAGTTTCTTGGGACCGTAATCGCAATATGTTTCTATTGGTTATTTTAATAACCGATATTGATTATTTTATGAAAAATTGTTGAAAATGTAATACTTATATTTCATACTACATGATCTAACGGTGATTATTCTTATATGCAAATATTGTTTTGTAAAAGAGAAACTTGTTTCTATGTTTTTCATCGTGTTTTACATTGATGTTATTCATATATATGATTTTTGATAAATATTGAGATACAATTGGCATTACATTATTCTCCCTTTCTTCTGTAATACGCTGCATTTTGAATTTTTTGAATATCATTCTTAGTTTGGTTCTTATGAGCTTTTTTCCCAAACCTTGGTAGATCCGTCAAATTCGTTCGGTTATCTTCGCATAGGTACCCCTTTCTCGCTCGGCACTAAAAGGGTTAATATCCCGAATTTAAGACTGCCCAACGACGCGTGAAGTATCTCTAATAAAATAATTCTACATCTTACAATTAATTTGCACTTCTTATTTACCGTTTTGAAAATATCGTCGAGTTTATGACAGAAAGTTTTCGAATTACTATGCTTCTGTAACGAAAAGATCGCCGAGTGCAAGGGGTTAAATACCCGCATATTCTATAATAAATTCCTGGCAACCAAACTTCTTTCTCTACATTCCCAAAAACAGTTCAAAATAAAAAATACCAGCTCAAATTTGGAATTATTATTAAATATGGATTATTATTAAATATGCATACCTCTAATTTACTACTTTACAAATTACCTAGATATTCAACTCAACAATTAATTCATCAAGTGAACCCTTTGCCCTCGAGAGGTGCCTTCATCTCGATAAATATATAAAGAAGGTTAAGAATGGTCGGAGGACAGTTTTAATTGTAGACGATTAGTTGTTGCAAATGAAGTTGTTATTAAGTTGCGAAGTTGAACGCTGTATTAAGTTGAGAATCGATCTAGATTCTTGTAAAGAGATAATTCTTTTCTGGTCACTCGCACACAGTTATAATTTATTCATAAATCTATTTATTAATATTATTTAGTATTAAGAAACAATAGTAATAATTTTTATTTTAATACTTATTTTAAATAATAATAATTTATTAATAAATTATAACTGTTAAAATTACCACTACTGTCAATTTCTACAATTATATTAATATAAATTGTATTATATAAATATTGTATAAATAGAAATTATTCAATTAAATTATTTTCATCATAATCGATTGCACCTACGATTCGAAGGATATTCCTAGTTTTATTATTTTCGATTATAATACGTAATATATTTCATTTTGCAAATGGTAAAATTAAGTGACCAATGCAATTCACGATATCACTAGTGTCTTATTAAACACGTGTACCACTGTCAATCCCTAGACTATTAAATATTTAGTATAATTTTCAAGAATGCATACTACGTTTAAACTAATATTGTTCATATTTCTATAAAAAGTTACACGCATTGTTAACATCGATTAACTAATTTTTCCAAATATCGCTTCTGTCATGCATTCTTTGTAACATAGAATTATCTGTATCCCGATAATTAATATAATATTTAATAATTTTCTGTTAAGAAAATAATTTTTAAAGAATAACGCTTCTGAGATTATTGCGGTGACTCGATAAAATGGTTAAAGGGTTAATTAATATTAATTTTTGTTGGAAAAAGTTAACACCTATTATATGATCGACAACACGTTATCTTTCCTCTTCCAAACTTGGGAAGAACGTTATCATCTTCGTTCGTTATAGCATATTATAGCAACTTGACCAGCTTTGAAATCGATAATCGCATTACGACTGGCAAGACGATAGAACGAAAACTAAGACGGGGAACGCAGGCTGAGCTTGAACCCGAGTTCAAATCGAGTTGAAGGATTTGTGGATCGCAGCGTTGGAACTAGCAGAGGGTCTTTGCGATACCACCTCTGCGCCTGTTACACGTTAGCATAAGTAGTTGTAGCTTTATTAAGATTATTGATGCAAGATCAGATCTACAGCCGGATTAGTCAAGCTGGTTCTGATTCCTCTCGTCTGCCTTCTTCCTTTTTTCACCCTCCACCTTTTCAGCTTGTCTTATCACGCGTGCTCTCGCGTATTTATTCCTCCCGTCTCCGAACCAGTCCAGGCCTGAACAACCGAACTCGTACCACTAGACAAGTCTATAGCACGATCAACAAAGATTTCACTCTCTACCATCCGTCTTGAATGACTGCGGCCTCTAACGACTACGATACCCGCTTCGAGAATCATTCCGCGAGTCAATACAGAGCCGCGATATTTTTAATAATACCCCTCGCGTGTCAATAGAACAGCAACGACATTACGAATGCTCCAACCTGGAATATCGGACACGGGTGTTCTCCGAGTGCAAGATCCGCGCGATTAACAGGAGAAGAAATCCATCACGAAAGACACACGAGGAGCGCGAGCAAGGAGAAACGAAGAGCGATAAATCCTCGTTGGAGTAATCGAAGAGGTATACTTTTCGAGGCGAAAGTTCGCCTCGATTCTGGGACCATTTTGGATGCCAGATCTCCGGCCAGGTGGACCACGGTCCGGCAATCGAAGATCGAAGTAGTTTCCGATGTCAACGACTGCGACCTCCGGCGTCTACCGCGGCCTGTTTCCAAGGATAATTCGCGATTCATGTCGGCCGTAACTCTTCTTTCTCTTTCCCCTTAGCAGGCCTCTCGCACTCGCGTCCCTGCCCGGAATTACAGGCGGATTTACAAGGAGCGGCGGATTTACAAGCCGGCCAAGAGTGGCCTTTCCTGTTCGCCGATGCCCGCGCCGGGCCCTGAAATCGTTGGAAAGTACCGAAAAAGCAGACCGCGATGGGGCACAGGCGGAATGTTCGAAAGAAACGGCCGCGATTATTTCGAACACGTCCAGCCGCGATACAGAGTCGCGGTCGCGCCACTACAGAGCTCCATCTTCCACTGCTCTCTTACGACGGCCCTGCCAGACACCCGATAGAACGCGATCCTTCACACTTTGACTGCCACCTGGGTCATATTAGTGGTACTGCGAGCTGGGAAGGACTCTAGGCTGACGAGATAAAAATCGACGATAACGAGAATATCTTCGTTATGGAGGCTGTTCCGTCTCTTTCGGCGTCTGAAGCTCTATTGGAGCCATGATGACGAACGTTATACACCGATTATGTTGGGACTTGGCGAAATATAAGCACTCTTGAAATTGGACGAACACGCTTCTTATTTTTACAAACGTATAGATCAGATGCGATGCAAAGACGACGACCACAACTCGAAAACAAGTGAGGGTTCAGGAGACACGCGGTTCCCTACGCCTAACGAACCCCCACTCCCTTGAGGATATATTTAGTTCTCTTAGATGACAATAGATGTAGCCGATTGTTCCTGTTAAATCTCAACAGATTAATCTTTTTAATATATTTCGGAACGCTTCTATGTACTGTGGTATTGTGAACTGAGAAGGACTTTAGCAAAGGAAACAGTATCAACACTATGCTGTCAGGTGACAACATGTTGGTGTCATGCGAAAACTATGGGGCAAATGCCAGTGGTACCACGTTGGTGTCATGCGCAAATGACGAGTCAGTCCTACTGGCCAAACAAAAGAATCCCGATTAGACGCGTTAAGGCTTAGTGTTAACCACTTGGGCTGGAAAGACGTGTCACGCACATCGTAGTGCTTTTGTCACAGAATTGCCAACGACGTGGTATACACGTCGTTAGGCAAATGTTACAGAAAGACTGGACCGTTCTGGAACACGCGTCTGTGAATTTGTGGTTAAGCGCGGTATCGGTTTGAACTTAAGCATTTAGGGTAATATCTGTAGTGTGTGGGGACGGATGACCACGTGCAAGGATTGTATGGATGAGGTATTTATAAATGGATCAAAGTCTAGGAATGTGTACGAATGTCTGAAGTACCTGGCCCACCAAAGGCGAGGTCGCGTGGGAAATGAGCGATCAACGAAGAGAGCTTGAGTATGAGAAGAGAGAGCGTTAGACTAAGAGTGCAATAAGAGTACAAGGACAAGGGAGAGGCAGAATGCGTGCAGTCGAGTCATAGTGAGTACAGAATCGTGTGTTCGGGAGTTAGAGTTCAAGATTCGCGAGAAATATAGTGTAATATTTTAGTTTAAACAAACCTGTTTTGTTATTAAAAAGGAGTCGTTGTTTATTAGACGCGCAGATCTCTGTCAGCATAGGATTAAGCTAGTACTAATCCTACATATATGACCGGTCACGGTTTCTCCTATGACGCCACGGTGGTTATTGGTGACTGGAACGCTTCAAATACTTGTAAAACTACATATTGGGATTATGGGTTCTAATAGTGGGGTCTTCTATTTCTCAAGCAAGGTATATGTTTCTTTCAGTGCTTCTCATGACAGAGAACAGTCCTGACCGACTGCTGAGAGAGTGTTAAGAGGGTACGTGACGTGGTTCGTCTAAACTCCCAATTCTTATTCAATGTTTACGTAAACAATCGTTTTAGGAATTTATATCTTCTAAACTATTTATTCGTGTCCAATTTCCTAGATTGATTTTTGTCTACAACTAAACTTATCTTTTCAACGCTACAATTGTAAAAATTGAATGAAAATTGACAGTTAGTGATCCAAGCAGGTCCAAAAAATTCTTGAAACGTAAAGAGTTAGATGTATTCCCTCCTGTTCGAGTATCTGTACCTTCACTGAACCATAGAGAATAAAATTCTGGTGATCGTTGGTCATATATGACCGGGCACGGTGGTCATTGGTGACCGGAGCGCTTGAACAACTTACAATTGTAAAAATTGAATGAAAATTGGCAATTAGTGCATTCTGAATATAACCTCTAATTAGAAGATACTTTAAAATAAAAGGTGCCCTATTGAACAATTAAAAATTTTTATTTATTAACATCGATCAGAAAAATATTAGAACAAATCTTGCATCTAGCGATACAGTCATATGGCGTCCTCGGCGAAACACGCGATTTTGACGTGGCAGTCAAAGGATTATCCGTCGATTTATCCTCGCGATTATGATCCGACGACGCGTTCACGATCGTGAGTCGAATCCGAATCGAACGAATCGGTTTCAACCAAAATCTCGCCTGGTCCGCCGCGTCGTCATTGGGCTACACGGTTTCTCCGTAGCCGCGGGAGGGAATTTTCGACAAGCTGCCCCCTTAAAAGTCACGTTACACCGAATAATACACAATCGACATAATGGCTCAATTTATGGCCAAGATTATTGTAATTTCCAGAGTGGCGAACCGGTGAGGAACCATTAAGCCGACACGATGCGCGTTATGTAATAACGGCCAGGCTTGATAAGTCGGCTAGAAACGTTACGCTCCTGCGATACTTTCGGAAACCATGATTCGAGATAGAAATCGAAGGAATCGCAAATGTGTATGCACCGTATTCGACAAAAATCACCAATTTCAGCTACCTCTGACAGGATAGATCCGAGTCTGGCAAAATCTCCAGTAACCTACCCAGGTGGTGACCCAATGCACCTAACAATTTGCAATTTGATTCGTCAGAAAATGCAAATATCGTGACTAAAACCTAGTTCACAAGGATGGAAAGCTTGTTCACGACAGGAATAAGAGTAAAAATGCACCAAGGAGGTGCTGGTTGCATCAACTGCGATTTCTTGAGGTGCATAAGGACATTAAGGCATACAAAACGTTACACTCCTGCGATACTTTTGGAAATTGTGATTCGAAACAGAGATCGAAGGAATCGCAAACGTGTAGGAACTGTATTCGTCAAAAAATCGCCGATTTTAGCTACCTCTGACAGGATAGATCGGAGTTTATCGAAACTTCCAACACTCTACGTAACTTATGACCCGATTCACCTATCAATTTGCAATTTGATTCGTCAGAAAATGCAAATATCGTGTCCAAAACCTAGTTTTATGTTATCCAATCATACAATAAGTATTACTTATACGTCTTTGAGATTCGTGGATAATTATCCTATTACAAAATTCACCAAAATGAAATGAAAAAATAGTAAAAAAATAGCAAAAGAATGTCAAACAATTGCCTTCGTGAACAATAGTCCCTCCAATATGAATTTCATTGCAAAGAAGACTAAAATAACAGTAATCCAAATTAAAGTCGTATAAGAAGAAAATTAATTAAAAATTATTTAATATTACTCAAATTACTTAATAAAAATCGTTGATAATCATGAATAATTATTCTACGACTAGTTGATAGTTCGATTTCGACTTCAAAATAAATTTCGCTTTAATAAAAATAAGTTCAACATTAGTTAAAAAATTAAACATTAATAAAAAGTTAGCAACATTAGTTAAAAATTACTTAAAAATCGTCGACAGTGATGGATAATTATTCTATACCTAGTTCATCAAACGATCCTGTAATTGAGGATTATTTCAATTTGAAAATAAATTAAATAAATTCCCCTTATTTTCGTTGCTCATCGGTCATTAATGGGCTACCGGGTGTCCTTAGAAATGCCACGTCGACTGATCTAGCAACCGTGAATAACAGAATCCAACTTTTATTCCATTTTTATACGATAAATGTTATCCAATCATACAATAAGTATTACTTATACGTCTTTGAGATTCGTGGATAATTATCCTATTACAAAATTCACCAAAATGAAATGAAAAAATAGTAAAAAAATAGCAAAAGAATGTCAAACAATTGCCTTCGTGAACAATAGTCCCTCCAATATGAATTTCATTGCAAAGAAGACTAAAATAACAGTAATCCAAATTAAAGTCGTATAAGAAGAAAATTAATTAAAAATTATTTAATATTACTCAAATTACTTAATAAAAATCGTTGATAATCATGAATAATTATTCTACGACTAGTTGATAGTTCGATTTCGACTTCAAAATAAATTTCGCTTTAATAAAAATAAGTTCAACATTAGTTAAAAAATTAAACATTAATAAAAAGTTAGCAACATTAGTTAAAAATTACTTAAAAATCGTCGACAGTGATGGATAATTATTCTATACCTAGTTCATCAAACGATCCTGTAATTGAGGATTATTTCAATTTGAAAATAAATTAAATAAATTCCCCTTATTTTCGTTGCTCATCGGTCATTAATGGGCTACCGGGTGTCCTTAGAAATGCCACGTCGACTGATCTAGCAACCGTGAATAACAGAATCCAACTTTTATTCCATTTTTATACGATAAATGTTATCCAATCATACAATAAGTATTACTTATACGTCTTTGAGATTCGTGGATAATTATCCTATTACAAAATTCACCAAAATGAAATGAAAAAATAGTAAAAAAATAGCAAAAGAATGTCAAACAATTGCCTTCGTGAACAATAGTCCCTCCAATATGAATTTCATTGCAAAGAAGACTAAAATAACAGTAATCCAAATTAAAGTCGTATAAGAAGAAAATTAATTAAAAATTATTTAATATTACTCAAATTACTTAATAAAAATCGTTGATAATCATGAATAATTATTCTACGACTAGTTGATAGTTCGATTTCGACTTCAAAATAAATTTCGCTTTAATAAAAATAAGTTCAACATTAGTTAAAAAATTAAACATTAATAAAAAGTTAGCAACATTAGTTAAAAATTACTTAAAAATCGTCGACAGTGATGGATAATTATTCTATACCTAGTTCATCAAACGATCCTGTAATTGAGGATTATTTCAATTTGAAAATAAATTAAATAAATTCCCCTTATTTTCGTTGCTCATCGGTCATTAATGGGCTACCGGGTGTCCTTAGAAATGCCACGTCGACTGATCTAGCAACCGTGAATAACAGAATCCAACTTTTATTCCATTTTTATACGATAAATGTTATCCAATCATACAATAAGTATTACTTATACGTCTTTGAGATTCGTGGATAATTATCCTATTACAAAATTCACCAAAATGAAATGAAAAAATAGTAAAAAAATAGCAAAAGAATGTCAAACAATTGCCTTCGTGAACAATAGTCCCTCCAATATGAATTTCATTGCAAAGAAGACTAAAATAACAGTAATCCAAATTAAAGTCGTATAAGAAGAAAATTAATTAAAAATTATTTAATATTACTCAAATTACTTAATAAAAATCGTTGATAATCATGAATAATTATTCTACGACTAGTTGATAGTTCGATTTCGACTTCAAAATAAATTTCGCTTTAATAAAAATAAGTTCAACATTAGTTAAAAAATTAAACATTAATAAAAAGTTAGCAACATTAGTTAAAAATTACTTAAAAATCGTCGACAGTGATGGATAATTATTCTATACCTAGTTCATCAAACGATCCTGTAATTGAGGATTATTTCAATTTGAAAATAAATTAAATAAATTCCCCTTATTTTCGTTGCTCATCGGTCATTAATGGGCTACCGGGTGTCCTTAGAAATGCCACGTCGACTGATCTAGCAACCGTGAATAACAGAATCCAACTTTTATTCCATTTTTATACGATAAATGTTATCCAATCATACAATAAGTATTACTTATACGTCTTTGAGATTCGTGGATAATTATCCTATTACAAAATTCACCAAAATGAAATGAAAAAATAGTAAAAAAATAGCAAAAGAATGTCAAACAATTGCCTTCGTGAACAATAGTCCCTCCAATATGAATTTCATTGCAAAGAAGACTAAAATAACAGTAATCCAAATTAAAGTCGTATAAGAAGAAAATTAATTAAAAATTATTTAATATTACTCAAATTACTTAATAAAAATCGTTGATAATCATGAATAATTATTCTACGACTAGTTGATAGTTCGATTTCGACTTCAAAATAAATTTCGCTTTAATAAAAATAAGTTCAACATTAGTTAAAAAATTAAACATTAATAAAAAGTTAGCAACATTAGTTAAAAATTACTTAAAAATCGTCGACAGTGATGGATAATTATTCTATACCTAGTTCATCAAACGATCCTGTAATTGAGGATTATTTCAATTTGAAAATAAATTAAATAAATTCCCCTTATTTTCGTTGCTCATCGGTCATTAATGGGCTACCGGGTGTCCTTAGAAATGCCACGTCGACTGATCTAGCAACCGTGAATAACAGAATCCAACTTTTATTCCATTTTTATACGATAAATGTTATCCAATCATACAATAAGTATTACTTATACGTCTTTGAGATTCGTGGATAATTATCCTATTACAAAATTCACCAAAATGAAATGAAAAAATAGTAAAAAAATAGCAAAAGAATGTCAAACAATTGCCTTCGTGAACAATAGTCCCTCCAATATGAATTTCATTGCAAAGAAGACTAAAATAACAGTAATCCAAATTAAAGTCGTATAAGAAGAAAATTAATTAAAAATTATTTAATATTACTCAAATTACTTAATAAAAATCGTTGATAATCATGAATAATTATTCTACGACTAGTTGATAGTTCGATTTCGACTTCAAAATAAATTTCGCTTTAATAAAAATAAGTTCAACATTAGTTAAAAAATTAAACATTAATAAAAAGTTAGCAACATTAGTTAAAAATTACTTAAAAATCGTCGACAGTGATGGATAATTATTCTATACCTAGTTCATCAAACGATCCTGTAATTGAGGATTATTTCAATTTGAAAATAAATTAAATAAATTCCCCTTATTTTCGTTGCTCATCGGTCATTAATGGGCTACCGGGTGTCCTTAGAAATGCCACGTCGACTGATCTAGCAACCGTGAATAACAGAATCCAACTTTTATTCCATTTTTATACGATAAATGTTATCCAATCATACAATAAGTATTACTTATACGTCTTTGAGATTCGTGGATAATTATCCTATTACAAAATTCACCAAAATGAAATGAAAAAATAGTAAAAAAATAGCAAAAGAATGTCAAACAATTGCCTTCGTGAACAATAGTCCCTCCAATATGAATTTCATTGCAAAGAAGACTAAAATAACAGTAATCCAAATTAAAGTCGTATAAGAAGAAAATTAATTAAAAATTATTTAATATTACTCAAATTACTTAATAAAAATCGTTGATAATCATGAATAATTATTCTACGACTAGTTGATACTTCGATTTCGACTTCAAAATAAATTTCGATTTAATAAAAATAAGGTTAACATTAATTAAAAAATTAAACATTAATAAAATGTTATCAACATTAGTTAGAAATTACTTAAAAATCGTCGACAGTCATGAATAATTATTCTACACCTAGTTCATCAAACGACCCTGTAATTGAGGATTATTTCGATTTCAAAGTAAATTAAATAAATTAAATAAATTAAATAAATTCTGATTTATGTATACATAAGGAATTAAAATATCAATTTAAATTCGTATATTTGTAGCGCATTATACGAAGACTATTACTGAGCAGCCGTTGGTGAGGATGGTACGAGGAAGAGAGGGTGAAACAGGGGGTGGTATTGTAGCCAGGCCCCTGGTCAGATAAGTCATAATAGTGGCTCGGTCGACGTTGTTAATAGTCAACAGAGGATCACGCCGAGATAGCGCGCTAATGCACGCATTTATTTGAAATATTAAACCTCGAGGAAAAGAGAAGGAAGAGGCAGGTTCCCTTCTTGTTCTTCCCCTTCTTCGGGGACCAGCCTCGCTGCGAGGAGAGGCGAGGGAAAAGACAATTATAAATGACGATAATTAACGAAGATCTTAACTGGTCACTCCGTGACTTTACGGCTGTGATTCTACATTCAAAGCCTCGGGCGTATTTGTTTAATTTGTTGACTTTGCGAATCATCTAATCGGGTACTTATTTATTCTTGCGATCGTAAAAGCAACTAGCATGGCGAACGGAAAATATCTCCGACAAGTATAATACGTTTCTCGACGTTCCTAGTTTCTAGTCACCTGAGACAAGCTTAACGCTAAACGTACTGCTACATTTCACCTGTTTTTACCACAAGGGGTCAAATATGACCCGTCCTGGTACATAAGCCAAAAAATAAGTTGAGAGAAAATCGGAAAACCAAACGAAATTAAATAATCAGATAATAAAATAAAAATAACACCGAATGTTCGATTTATAAAGTAAATTTTGAAGGGGGTCATCATTTGACCCCCCATTGGTACGTTTAGCGTTAAGAATAATTCTTGGACATTTCCTTTCCGATTATTATAATACTTAAAATTTTTCGAAACTACTTCTAGGAGAACTACATGACATTAAAGGTATGAAGCTTCACGAATTTCCATATAAATAATCTCCATTAAAAATGCGTAATTAAATAATGAAATTAAAAATACTAAAATTTAAAGCGAAATTTAAGCGAACGATTTTTCTCTGCAATAAATTAGAAAAATGGCGATATGGATCACCTGGCGATAAAACGAAGAAAACTATCCTCTTCGAAGCAGCTTAATAATTGTTTCTCCTTCATCCGCGTCGTGTTGCATCGAGCGAGCGAAGAATCCCAGACAGGCTGATCAAATCAACACTGGGCAACAGTGATACCACCAACTCGCTCTCCCTTTCTCTCCTCCATTCTCTTCCTAATTATTAATGTGCTCGAGCGAACAGATAATCCTCACAATCATCGTCGATGCATTCAGAGCCCTCTCGCTCTATCTCTCGTTATTGAATATGAGTGATTAATTAAAAACATCTCACGACCTGCTGACTCGCCATTCACTCTGCCCCTAGCTGAAAACAAACTTTGAATATCACGTCCAAGGACTGGATGAACGGAACATTCGCGATGAAACCTCGTGTTTTGTGCCAAACATCGCGATTTCAAGACGAACCCAATCAACGACGAATCGCCATTGGAATTGGAACGAAAAGGATAGGAAGAAAGCAAGAAGGAAGAAAAGGATAGAGAGGAAGAAGAGAACGAATCTCGATCAGCGTCGAGTTGATGAATTCTACGATCATTCGAGTCGTCAGGGTTCACCGTGAACGATCCGTAAAGACCCTTTGTTTCATTCTTGCACCCCGACAGAGTTCAGCTACGTAGAGACCTTGCTACAATGACTCGGGAAAAAAGAGGCGACGACGAAGACAACTGATACAATATTCATTTACTGCTACGTGTGCCTATGTTTCATAATGTCACGCTGGAAAGAGAGAAGGGAGGAAGATGGAATGCCGGGGGCGGTGGGATGGGGGGAGGATAGGTGGGACCCCAGGATGACACTTCTCTTAGGTGATTTATACCCGTTGGTCGAATGACCATCATCTCGTGGAAAGATCTACAGGATCTCAGAGTCGCTTAGTTAGTCTTTGGACGAAGGATAGTTAGTCCCTAGGATGCTACATTGGCGAAGAGGGGGATACAACGGGGACTTAACGCATAATGGGGGGCCTTATGTAACGTGAAACATATAATTCCGTGGCACTCTCGTTACTCTCGGGTAACACTATCATTTATTTAAGCATCGACGTTCATTGCGTCGTTTGCAAACGTTAAGCTTACATTTCTCTCTGGCCCAGGCGGATCCGTATCGATAATATATCGCGCTAAAAAACCATATTTGTAGTGCGAGCTAATAATGTTCTTGATTTACATGAAAAATTCCAAGGGATAACGTCAGTGTCGAGATAAATGGCGAGACGTTACGCCGGGGCTTTGATTTTTAATAAACAACATGGCAAATCATCGAGTACGTAATAAAAATAATTTGAAACAGTTACGTTGCTTTTTGCTCACTGGCCTGCGTGCTCTTCAACATCGGTTCTCTGTAATCTTCGAAATTTCTATCTGAAATCTACAGCTTTCTTTGAGAGAAAGAAGTATTACGATTAATTAATAATTGCTAATATAAATTTCAAATAAACTTTACCACGGGAGCGATAATATACAATATAGTATACCTAAGAATTACTATAATATTGCTACAATACCTACTAAAAATGTACATAAATTTTATAGACAATACGTATGACCCTATGGAAGTACATATACTGACAAAAATTAGGAAGCAATTCTTCTATATTCCTCCTTCCGAGACACGTATATTAAAATTAAAATTTATGCAAGATATTAAACAAAAATTTATTGTTTATCGTTTCATCCTATTTTTCATCTTAGCATGTGTACGTAAGAAGATAAATGTAATTGCTAATATAAATTTCAAATAAACTTTACCACGGAAGCGACAATATATAATATAGCATACCTTACAATTACTATAATATTGCTGCAATACCTTATGGAAGTACATACACTGACAAAAATTAAGGAACAATTCTTGTATATTCCGTGTTTTCCGAGACACGTATATTAAAATTAAAATTTATGCAAGATATTGAACAAAAATTTATTCTTTCATCTTACTTTTAATCTTAACATATGTACGTAAGAAGATAAATATGAATAAATGTTCTTGGTTCAAATAAAGGAAAAAAATACTTTCAAAATTTTTAGAAGGAAAAAACTAAACCATGGTTTGAAAAAAGGAAAGCTTCCCACCAATTAACTGTGATAATCAATCGCTGCTAACCATTATTCCCAAACTTCCTCTCTATTTCGAGTTGATCTATGGGACAATTCCAGATGCCTATATAATTCTAAATAATTCTGAACAAGACATCGACCACATAGTCTGGCAATGTCCTCTTTATGAATCTCAAAAAACTGAACTATATCAGCAACTATGTAGCTTAAAACTGTCTCAATGAACCACTATGACTGTTCTGCTTTCTGAACCCAACATCGAAGCCTGTTCATTTATTCTTTCGTTCTTAAAAACATATAACATTAATATATAAATAACCCATATACATATTACTATATTATATCACTGTATATAATATGAATAAATCTCATCAGAGATTTCAAAGCTTAATAAAGAAATAAATAAATAAATTTTCTGATTATTTCATCAATAGTATATTAGTATCGTTAGATATTTATTCATTATTATATATAAATGATATATCATACTGTACAAGCATAGTATATATGCAAGTATTTAGTTCCTGAAAACTGATCTCTGTCTACGTGTCCACCATATACAGAGTAATAAATATAAAAGGAATGATAAAACTGGAAGCCGAAGCGTGCACGAGAAGAAAAATCTCGAGCACACGTATCCTTCGTCGCGACGAGGGAATTAGTGCAGCAATTTGTAGTTAAATTTAACGACTAGTACGAAGTCTGTATTAAGTGCATATTCATCGAGGTAAATATGGCTAAAATAGCCCGCGGGTGGGGGGTTAGTCCAACATGAGGCTAAAACTCCTTTCCTGAATTTCACTCCGGGCTAAGTACACGCACGAGTACTTGCATTAACTGTGTAAATAGCTACTTCAGTTACAAGTGGTTGGATAAGAATTAGTGTTTTAACGCTAGGAAGAAGACGCGAAAAGAAAGAAACGAAAGTGGTGTCCCTAGTCTCGAGTGGCACCAACCGGATTTTTGCTACCTCCTTTTTGCTACTTCCTTTCCACCATTTGGCCAACCTTTCTCTTAACTATTACGATCAATGCGAAGAAATATCGGCCAATCTTTTTTTAACACAACACATTCCGTTCTGAAAGAAGAATAATTTACGAAGAAATGGAATTCCGAAAACTGGTATTCCGATTTATTCGAATTTCAATATTCCTTTAAGATTAATATTAATTTAATAAATTAATATTAATAACTCGATCAAATTTTATTAATACGAATTATTACTAATCATACTAATTATTAACACTAATTTTAAAAATTAAAAATTAAAATTAATAACTCAGTAAAAATATGATTATTTTTTAATTTTATTAATTCGAAAAGGGAAATAATAGAATGACAAGGATCCACGCAAGAGGAATGCAAATCAGCTGACACGAAGGGAATTGCAAATAGCGAAATTGCAGAAAAATGTGGAAATCGTAGAAAGTGGTGGTTTATTGGACAATAAAGTCGGCTGGAAATTTATGTAGATTACGAAAGTGACAATATCTCGGATTATGAAAGTTATAAACCATAAATCTTTACGCTCGATTTGTGATCATTTTTCGCCAGCGACATGCTTCCGTGATAATTCGTGAAAGTCTCGAGAAAGTTACGAGAAATTAGAGGAAAATCGTTCTGCGGCCAGAATCTCTCGTTCGACTACACGCATCACTGATTATTAATTTCAGGCCTCTCACGGCACCGTGGTGTGTTTCAGATAAGACTATTGGGTCTTTGTAGCTGTCTAATTTATGCGATGATTAATAGACTCATGAGCCGATGGTAGATAATCAAATTCTTGATGCCCGGCCCATGCATACCTATTTTCCATCTGGCTCCGTTGCCGCGTAATTTGAAACGCTAATTCAATAAAATACCCAGATTACGTGAGATTTTGGTAACCACCGGAAATGAACGGGATGCTGGGCAGGATTATAAGCCAATGTTATTAGTAGCCTGCGAGCATTTATGCAAATGAATTTATGCAAAATGGATATTGTACTCTAAATTGCGCTAAACCACCGCTATTATGCCTAAATTAAATACCAATGTATGGTAAATTCAGCGTAACGTTAAGCTCCGGTTCAACGAGGTTTGCAAGCACGTCTGACTTATGAGAAATTGTAAATGGACCTCGAAAAGTATCGAGAATCGAAGCAGTTGCTTATATCGAATTAAATAATTTCTACAATTTGCATACCAGTAAAAATTTCCTAGTCTGGGTTATTAAATTTTAAATTATATTTTAACATATTCAG
Source organism: Eufriesea mexicana (assembly GCF_001483705.2). Classification (NCBI taxonomy): domain Eukaryota; kingdom Metazoa; phylum Arthropoda; class Insecta; order Hymenoptera; family Apidae; genus Eufriesea; species Eufriesea mexicana. Next base: position 175,557 of record NW_016908753.1, on the reverse strand, counting down.
TGTGAATTAAAAATAGCGAGTTGGACTATGAATTTCGATATATTAGGCATGGATAATATCGATTAAAGTACGAAGGAAGTATGTAAATTGATATAAATTTTATTTCAACGAGAATCAATGCTAACTATTTTCAAAATAAGTACATATTTTTGGAAGAAAGGGAACAAAGAGCCTGAGTAATCCTGATATTAACTAGAATCGATAATAATAATTCATGTAAGTTTTATTTCAACGAGAATCAATAATAAATATTTTCAAAATAGTAGAAAAGGATCGAAGAGTCTAAGTAATCCTGATATTAACTAGTTTCGATAATAATAATTGATATCAATTTTATTTCAACGAGAATCAATGATAAATATTTTAAAAATAGTTACATATTTTTAAAAAAGGAAAGCAACGAAGAATCTAAGTAATCCTGATATTAATTAGAATCGATAATAATAATTGATATAAATTTTATTTCAACGGGAATCAATGATAAATATTTTAAAAATAGTTACATATTTTTGAAAAAGAAAGAGAACGTAGAGTCTAAGTAATCCTAATATTAACTTGAACCGATAATAATAATTGATATAAATTTTATTTCAACGAAAATCAATAATAAATATTTTCAAAATAGTTATATATTTTTGGAACAGGAAAGGAACGAATCATATCATAAATAATCCTGATATCAACTGGAATCGATAATAATATTTAACACGATGCAAAGGAAATAATTGCAAGCCAATATTAGGTTCTCCAAAAGCACCTGCACGTTTTCAGCAACTGCAAAGGTGACAAATTTAAATTCGATAATTTCTCAAATACTATCTTATCCACCACGATAATATCTCAAAAAGCAGAGATACCAATTATCCAATTAAATTAACTCTTCGCATTTAAGTTGTGTGCTTGAGTAACGAGTATGAGGCAATAACTAGATTAGAAGTAACTACTCGTGAAACATCGAAATGAAACATTTTAACACGGATGTTAAATACAACACTGACCCCGTAAAATATGAGAAAAGCTTTTCAAAAATCTTCCAATGAAGGGGGTTAAATCACCTATCTAAACACGCTAACAAGATCGGAAAGAAAATTCGCAAATCCTACTCTCCTGTTACGCCAATGTCAGCCAGGCAACTAAAGGAAATAAGGGAAATAAATAAAAATTAAATAAAGGAAAACGCGGGAGGAGACAGAGGGAGGAAAAGCGAAAAAGAAAGAGAAGAACCATCGGAAACAGAGTGACTTGCAATTTGAACAAATGTCAAAGACAAGTGGAATAAAGATTGCAGCAAGACATTTAAGTTCAACCTATTAACTGCCAAATTTCTTTCTTTAAAATTTTTGGCCGGATAAGTTATATATATGCACAAAAGTTTGCGCAACAGTATAATTATATTCAAATTATGTTCCGTTTCGAAAATATTCGATATTTTTGAAAAAGTCCCAGAATGGGTATCGTTATAAAATGATCGATAAAATCATTTCAATAAAAAAACAAAAGACCGAGTAAGTAGCAAATCGTTACTATAACCTCTAAATTACATATTCATGCACGGTATTTCATTATAATATGAAAACCAAACCAAAAATATAATGCTTCAAATATGACAATTCCGTTCCGTCCAACTTACACGCGAATTTCAAATTTGCTCGCTCGTTGTATAGAAACGAAGCGCAGAATACACACTTTTTGCTGCATACAATATCGACTGATATATATAGAATAAAACTAAGCTGTCAGGCGTATCAAATATATTTTTGACGCCGAGTGGTGTGCGTAAAATTCCAAAATTACCAAACGGGGATCGTGGCAGCTAATGGGTTAACCTTAAATATAACAATATAGAATTTAATTTAAAAACTCATAACATTGGATAAAGTTAGAAGGTAAGTGTACGAATGTACAAAAAGTAGAATGCAACCGAAAGCCTTTCAAAACCGAGGGGTACGAAATAAATAAATAATAACAAAAATAAAGGAAACCGCGGAAAGGAAGGCAGTGCCAGGTGTACCAAACATATCTTTGGCGTCGAGTGGTGTGCGTAAAATTTCAAAATCCTCGAATGGGAATCGTGGCAGCTAATGGATTAAGCTTAAATTAAATATGACAATAGAATTTAGTTTAAAAGCTCATAAGATTAGATAAGGCACGAAAGGCACGAAAGGCGCGAAATAAATAAATAATAAGGGAAAACGCGGAAAGGAAGGCAGTGTCTCTGGTCGCAGAGGCACAAGATGGAGGAAAGGACAGATGGACAATAGAGGATGCAAACTGTAGAAATGTACAAAATGTAGAAGGCAGCTGGAAGCCTTTCAGGACCGAAATTCAGGAAATAAGTAAATAATAATTAAAAATAAAGGAAAACGCGAAAAGGAAGGCAGTGGCTCTGGTCGCAGAGGCACAAGATGGAGGAAAGTACAGATGGACAATAGAGGATGCAAACAATCGAATACCCCGGCACAAGCCACCCTCGCCTAATGAAAGCCGCTGCTCATCAAGCCTCCGCGTTAGCAGCGTGAACAGGCGATATGGTGTAATTTCGAAATGAAAAAGATTCGTGCAATTTCATCGGCGGTATAAAAGTTGTCGGAGTGCAGGCCGAAAGGAGCGTTTCACGTGGCAAAAAGAAGAGACCTGATTTGACAGTCATCGGTGTGGGAAACACGTCGAGTTTGAGGCTAACGAAGCTGCAGGCGTGTGTACACATAAAGTCGATGTCGAGAGTTCACGAACCGTGAAGTAGAGGAGGAAGAAAAGAAGACGAGGACGCGAAGGAGGTGGAGGAGAGGAGGCGATGGAGGACACAACGCGGGGGACGAGGGGCTCGCGGGGGTGAGAGAGGATGAGAGAGGAGGAGAGGAAGAGAGAGAAGAACCGGCGCCACTCTTCGAAACGGAGCCTTGTCCTCGTCTTCATGGTGTGCAGGCTCGCGCGCCAACTCGCGGGGGTAAACAGACGAAATTATATCGAAGAAAAATTACCCCGAGATAATAGTGATTAATGATCTGCCGCCACGCGCGTGTGCGTGGACAGGGCTGTGTGCGTGCTTGTCGGTACGCTGATGCCCGGTAAAATATGATACTTGGTAAACTCTGCACCGTTCGCCTTCCTTCTCTATTGCTCTTCCTGTCTTCCCCATTGGCAAACTGGCTTGCCATCTACCGTCCAGTTTGGCGACAGCGGACGAAGGCCGAGAAGCGAAGAAGAAGAGGAGGGAGTGGAGGAATTGGCAGAGAGCAATCTTCTCTAATTAACACATTAAGACTAATCAGAGCCAGTTGGGTTATTCCTGTTCGAGGGCCCACTCGCCTAGATTTAACGTTCCACCTAAATTAATTCTAATTATTACCATGCCCGTTGCGAGACGTATATCGGGATCGACGTGGTCGTTCCAAAGTCGCCTTTGTCCGGCAAACGTTTTCTCTTCAAAGCCATCCGTCTGTCTCTCGGACATGTCGCGTTTGAAAATCTCGTCTACGTCGAACGTATCGGGCGAGAATACTCTACAACGTGTCCCACACGGTGCGCGCTCGCTTGACGAATTTCTGTTACGCGATCGAGGTTACGCAAGAGCTAGGGAATACCAGCGAACGAAATAAATAGACGCTTTGGCACACGTCTAGCCGGGTTCCGGTATGCGAAAGCTACCCGTGATAATTAATAATCGTCGGAAGATCCTTTCTACACACGAACGAGTTTCCGAGAGACCCTCGTGGACGAGCATAATAGCGACCATACGAAAAAATGAGAGCTGAAGATCACCATCGAGATCTGACCCGAGATAGCTGCACGGGTCTTATACATTCGAGCGTGCCAGAGGAGCGAGTATATCTCTACCTATGTAAAACACGTGCCCAGAAAATATTTAAACCAGTTCCCTCCGCGTACCCTCTCGCTTAACCCCCTTTCCTCGGCCACCATGTACGTACGATGGATCAGTCATTGTCATTGACAATTCAGTCGCGGAACCATTGTTTTTATCACGCGGAAACGACTCCTATTTTTCGCTATGGCTACCTAGCTTTCATCGCGAGACTACGAGGTACTAATAAAGTACCGAAAAGATAAAGAACTCTTATACATTCGAGCGTGCCAGAGGAGCGAGTATATCTCTACCTATGTAAAACACGTGCCCAGAAAATATTTAAACCAGTTCCCTCCGCGTACCCTCTCGCTTAACCCCCTTTCCTCGGCCACCATGTACGTACGATGGATCAGTCATTGTCATTGACAATTCAGTCGCGGAACCATTGTTTTTATCACGCGGAAACGACTCCTATTTTTCGCTATGGCTACCTAGCTTTCATCGCGAGACTACCAGGTATTAATAAAGTACCGAAAAGATAAAGAACCACGTGTTATTTCGCAATGGTTAAAGATCAAAGATGTCGATAACTTTCCCTAGTGTTATTTTTGAAATTTTGTTCAACTTTTATTTTCTCGTCTATGACTACCTAGCTTTCAGCGAGAGACTACCAGGTATTAATAAAGTACCGAAAAGATAAAGAACCACGTGTTATTTCGCAATGGTTAAAGATCAAAGATGTCGATAACTTTCCCTAGTGTTATTTTTGAAATTTTGTTCAACTTTTATTTTCTCGTCTATGACTACCTAGCTTTCAGCGAGAGACTACGAGGTATTAATAAAGTACAGGAAAGATAAAGAACGACGTGTTATGTCACAATGATTAAAGATCAAAGATGTCGATAACTTTCCCTAGTGTTATTTTTGAAATTTTATGGAACCTTTATTTTCTTGTCACGTATTTAATTGTAAGAAAATAAACTGCTAGTTAATACAGCATTGCATAATATTGTACATGAGAAGAATTTGGCAAAAATAATATTTGCTTAAGTGGGAATTAGGTACAAACCTTGAGATGATGAAATATTTTTGAAAAATTGTATCAAAAATTCAGTGGAACAAAATAAAGTATTCAAAACAGAATAAATATAATCACCGAATTGAAAAATAATTAGGAAGTAATGAAAAGAAGTATTGAATAAAGTATACAAAATACTATGAAGGAAATAAATATTGTATTAATTGATAAAAGGAAATGAAATTATACTTTTTCTAATATTCTTGTTCCAAATCACGTAATTTGTTAAAACATTTGTTCAAAAAGCAATATTAAATTTGGAAAATAATATTTGCTTAAGTAGGAATTAGGTACAAACCTTGAAATGCTGAAATGTTTTTGAAAAATCGTATCAAATTTTGTGGAATAAAATAAAATATTCAAAAGAGAAAAAATATAATCACCGAATCGAAAAATAATTAGGAAGTAATGGAAAGAAATATTGAATAAAGTATACAAAAAACTACTATGAAAAAAATAAATACTTATTAATTGATAAAATAAAATGAAACTTTAGTTATTATACTTCATCAAATATTCTTATTCCAAATCACATAATCTACTCATTTGTTAAAAAAGCGATATTAAATATTAATTATAATACTGTTTTGAATACTTTTACTTTGTCCAAAATTTCATTATAAAAAATATGCAACAAATTACATACTATATCTATTTAAAAAATTGTTATAATCGCCATATTTAAAAAATTTATAAATTATATACTCTATTTGTTAGAAAATGAAGCTATATTTTAATTATCAAAGTATTTCAGATGGAAAATCGTATTATAAAATATTCATGACGAGTAATACTAATTAAAGAAATAAAATTATTATACTTTTGCAAACTGTTTTAAAAATTATTGCATTATTTTATATTTTTATTGCAGTGTTTTAAATTTAATTGATCCCTGTGACAAATGAAAAAAAATATGAATAAATAATAATTAAAGTGATAATTGACTCACCGAAGGCCAGGACGTTCCATCGACGCAAATATTTTCCGCCACGTTTCTCGTCTGGATCTTCTTTGTAGCAGCGAAGGCAGCTCGGATCACACACTAGAGTCATAATATAAAAGTTAATTAGGTTAAATATACGATCGTCACTCGAGTACCGATTAAATTTAATCACGAATGACATCGTTAATATTCTGCAGGTGATTGATACAATTCGTACAATTATGCAGCAACCTACGTGTCATGTACAATAGACATCTTCCATAATTAACGCTGTCAGCCTGACAAAAGGGATTCTTTTCGTGATCGCAATCTACGCCACGTACAGTGGAAGACTGATTACCCAAGCATCGTTCAATTGTACGTTCAATGACCTAATAACTAATAACCATTGTGCAAGAAAAATATACTTCTTGCAAATAAATTATATCGTTAATGCATTACTTAGAACGCGGCACTGTTTATTTTAAGATAAGACCGAAAGGTTTACCGTCTGAAATGCTTCGAATAAAAATTTTAAATCGATACGGAGATAGTAATGAAAATGATGTAAGCGAATCTCGCAACTGATAATATCGGTAACGCGCGAGATAACATCGTATTTAATTCATTTCTACGTTAAATAATGCTGGCTAATCGTTTTTAGACCGAGCGATAGAGATATTATTGTCGGGAGTTCGAAAAACTACAAACGATATTCAGCTGCTTTCTATTTAGTGTCACCGTCTCCGAACAATACGTAAAGAATGATTAACTTCCATGTTGTCACGCACCGTGTCGTTTTTAGAATTCGCTTTCCCCTTTGTTTTACTCCGGATTTAGTTTACCGATAAATTAAACACAGACTTAAACTGAACTCGTTAAATATCGTTTAAATATTTATTGAGTAAAATCTGAATAATCGTATAATTTTGTATTTTAAATATATTAAAAAGATCGATTCGGAAATATATATCGCGTAACATTTGCGTATTATAGGTTAGAAAGTCTAATATCCGCTGATAAATTACATGTTAATTTTTAAAACGTAATATCATGTCAGCGGATAAGTAAAAAAGCTGTAAAAATAATCTTTTACAACTAATTGCGAAGAAGAGTAATTTTGAATAAGATTAGAATCTTCGAATATTTCATAAACTTGTTTCTGAAACACCTGACGCTGGTCACTTTGTGGAAAGAGCAGATGTTTGCTCGTGGAAATCATTGACCTGTTTGTTTACGTGTACGATCGTCCGTGTGCAATTGTATCGCGTAGCAAAACATTTACCGGCGGACAGCTTATCGGTATTATTTCGAAAATTGAACGATCTCGAAGCTACTCCTAAAATTTCTATTATCCTTCACGAAATTTACGTGCACGAACATGTTTCTAGGCACGGTAGTATATCGTCGAATATTGCGGCTCTATATGTATCGATAATTTATAGACAGTCGAAATAATAGGTATTGAAACACGAATAACTTTATATAAGACTATATAACGAGTAATATTTGACGTTTTATGAAAAATACTATGTTAGTTTTGTTTCATGTACGATGCTCATTATTCAAGAGCATGCAACGATTTTCTAGAGTATCTTTTAATGCGTTTGGATAACTGCTGCACATGGAAGCAGTTATACAACATAACGATATACTAGCTCACGTTCCATAAAATTACACTTTTCCGATGACGGATAATCGCTTTTTATTACATTTAACGATATAGACATGTCTATTAGTATCTAAATGATCAATAATGAGTATAGCAAATGGTAAATAAGAATTATTCATTGCTAGGAATAGATTGTCTCTTAATCAATACACGATCCTCGTACCATTTCGTCGCCATTTCCCCCTATATCATATCTGTGAAGCGAATGACGCAATCGAATTCTTTTTCGTGAAAACAATATTTAATCTTACCTTCAAGCAAAATATTTTGTTTTCTTCGACGCACTGATATGCCAAACGGATTATTTTTCATGATTTTGCAGTATAATTCGCTTTAACATGAATTTTCACAATTTAATTTTTCACTTCACATATATCGATACCGTTAAAGTTTAAACGCGACCCGAAAACTGTTGCACGATCCAAATCAATCTATGAAAGTCACCCACATTATAAATTTTCTACACATAACTTAAAAATGATTGGTCCATCGCCGGCGATAGTGTATCGCGTGCCATCTGTTGGAGGAATTATCAACTAGTTTCATACATAGAAGCGTGCATGCTTTTTCGCATTTACCACGCGCGCAGTTTATGCTTGAAACAAAAGAAACGTAATTTTCAATTTAATCAGCGTGATTAATTAGTGTCTAGTGTTCCATAGTGCTAAATATTTAAGTGTCGAAGTGTATTTTGTGGTGAAAGACCTGAAAAGTATCCTCATATTCTGAATCATATTTATAAATACGTACGTATTAATTTATTTCGTAATCGTGTATATTCTTACGAAAAAGAATACGATTCTACAACGTGAATACGTTTCGTAAAGTTTTAACACGACTATATATTATTTATACGTATATCTTTGCAGATTGAATCGAAGCAAAGGAGGAAATTTGACAACAAAAAGTAAGTACAAATAAATTGTTCGTAATAATAGACAGTTGAAAGATATCATACGCCCGTATTAATTTATTTCGTAACGTACATATTCTTACGAAAAAGAATACGATTCTACGACGTGAATACGTTTCGTAAAATTTTAATACGACTATATATTATTCATACGTATATCTTTACAGGTTTAATCGAATGTATGCAGCAAAGGAGTACAATATTTGTAAAAATTTGACAACAAAGAGTAAGTACAAATAAATTGTTCGTAATAATAGACAGCTGAAAGATATTATATGCCGGTATTAATTTATTTCGCAATCGTGTATATTCTTACGAAAAAGAATGCGATTCTACGACGTGAATACGTTTCGCACGACTATATATTATATATTATATATATGTATATCTTTGCAGGTCTAATCAAATGTATGCAGCAAAGGAGGACAAAATTTGTAAAAATTTGGCAACAAAGAGTGAGTACAAATAAATTTTACGTAACAATAAACAATTGGAAGGTATTATACGCATATATAACATATGTTATATTTTCTAACCTTCATAACGAATATTTAGTTACGATTTACATGTTTCATAATATTTTTTCTTGTTTAATATTTTTCTTGTTTAATGAGTCCTTCGAAATACTTTACGTTTGATATGATAATAGATAAACACTAATTTATTTTTTTGTAATAATATAAATATCAATCTTTTATATACATTTTTAATACGTCATTCTATTCAAATAGTTAGTAAAAATTAATCATCTACGCTAAGGAAATGTTTTTAGTTATTTAAAAATATTATAATAATTGAAAAATACGCCTACTGTATGATTAATTGAATAAAATAGTTCAAGTTAAAAAATAATTTTTTATAACTAAAGATATTTCTTTCTTTCATTAACAAATTAACCAAACGACTCATTGCTTTAATATACTTTATCTCTATTAGTCTTTATTATTACTTATTTATCTACATCCATAGAAATTTACATAAATACTATTTATGCAAATTTGATTCAATAAAATATAATACAATTCCTCCCAAAAGTTTTAAAACAGTTATTGTGTATATTAAATCTCTAGTATCTAGTCTAAATGACAGAGATCAAACTGCATTTATTTGTTACTAAAGTCAATAACAGAATTAATTTTATTATTAATTTTGTCCAGATTTAGAGCAAACAATAACTGTCCTGAGGCTTTTGAGAGGGTTATACATACTTTTATCTGGTTTTTTGTGCACGTCTAGGAAGTACATAAACGGCGAATGCTAAATAAACATAGGAAAATATTAAAAACCCCGCTGAAAGCTGTTTCTTTCAATAACTGCTATTCCTTTCCGACTTTCTAAAGCTCTTGGATATAACAAGAACCGGTGACGTTTCTGAATAATTCCTTGAAACTGCTCGGAATGGTAGCCAGCCATTAAGAGCTAGGACGCGAAAGACGTTTTACCCGGATAAATATTTGAAACGTTCCCTGACAGTCTTGAGAGGTTCATTACGGGGGATTACACAACTCATATCGAGGACTTAGAATTCTCCTTTCGCGCGAGAAGACATGATCACAGTCTTTGCAAACTGATTCGAGCGTAGGAAATTAGTTCGCTGAGCTTTCATTCTTGACTTCTCAATACCCAGCCCGTAATCACTCCCCTCTAAATGGCCTTTTTCGAAAATGAATGTCCTCTGTTCGAAGTCATTTCGGTTTATTACGGCCTCTCTGATATGCTTGCGGAATACGAATACGACGAAAAGGTTATGAATCAAGGTTCCCTCGTCGTGTCTTAAGTTTAAAATAGTTTCTTCTTATAAATAATACACGCGGCTGATTGCTTTTCTGTGTCTCCTCTTACTTCCCTCTGTCTCTTCGTCAAATTTCTAAACTATGAAAAATTGATACAAAAGCAGGCGTCTGAAAATCTCGTTCAAGTTGATCAATAAAGCAGACACTTTCATGTACCCAATTTGTTCTGCAATATATATATTGCACACATTTAATCTTATTTCATTTGTTACGTCTTCTTTATCGCATTTCGACTAAAAATTAGCAATCGTTTCTTGTCTTCCTTTCAATTTCATGTTCGTCGAATAAAATGTACGTTTCGGTATGTGTAGTTTGATACACATACACTGGTCGATGTAAACAATGGTGGAATAACATACTAATGACGGGGAATAAGAAAGAGATACTATACTACACAACTGAAGCAGTAGGCACTTTCCATTGAAATACAAAGGTGGTCACGAAGATTCCACCCTCTTCGCTGTATCGCAGAGTATATTTTCAGTTTGAGGAGCACTGAAAGCACGTTAACGTAATATCGTCCAGTAGAAATGTCCGAAAGTCTCGTCATTACGCGATACTCGATGCGCTGGGAATATTCAATGGCCGGGTTAAAAAACATCCATTGCCTCGATGCACGTTGTCGTGCACGGCGTACAATTTTTCATTTCTCAAGACGTTGATATGCATGCTGGTTGCCTGCATACACCGAAAATGTTCAGCTGTGTGCGAATGCACGTCCGTGTACGTATGCAACGTGGATTTCGAATTCGGCTCAGCTAATATTAGCATCGGCGAACGCTATAGGACAACACTATTCTTCGGATAATAGGCATTTAAGGCTTAATGTATGCATTGAAAACTATTAGGTATTCAAATACACGGATTGCGTTACGTTACACTATAATATCCGACTTCCTCCAATGCATCCACCAAATTGCCACCATTATCTATATTATATTTTATTTATTAGCCACGCTGGCCTTAATCCATCCTAAATGCTATTGATACAGACATTCGTGAACTAACGATTCTTCTATTGACAGACAGAGCTTCGTCCCTTTAAACCTGTATCCTTTTGCCTGTATTATAGGATTTAGATTAAAGACGAAGGAGTTGAGTTTTAAAGATCGGTCTACCTCTTCAATTTCATTCTAAATCTTTCATTTCACGGAACAAATATTTTCCCTGCTATTGCTTCTATTACATATTAACCCTTTGCACTCGGCGATTTCTTCATCACAGAAAAATAGTAATTGCCATAAAGTCTAGGATATTTTTAATAAAACGGTAAATAAGAAATCGTATGCAAATTAAGACGTGTAATTATTTTACCTCGACGTTCTTCGTATCCTTGAGTAATTTTAATTTAATTTTAATTTGATATATTAATTAACATCAATTTTAAGAATGTGATTAAACGGCGACTGAGAGGTGCCTCTCAAGTGCAAAGGGTTAAATGCAATAATTTCTCGATAGTATCGTAGAATATATCTTTCAGAAGGTCATTTGCAATCATTAGAACGTGAAACTCGAGAGACAAAAATTAAAAATAAAATATTAATCATATCCACTTCGAACAAGGCAATTCGATATTTTCCTAGAGACATCTAACACAAATTACTACAAATAAGTAATATAATTACTATTATATCAGTGTATTAGTAGTATGTAATACAAGTAGTAATAATGAATAAAGAAATATTAAATACGAATATTATTTCTCGTCCATAAATTTTATCTAATCGTAAGATTTTCTAATTTTTAGGAAAAGCGAGAAAAATCACGTAGCACATGATCGATGATCGACAAGGAAGTATCGTAATAGTGATCACGCTTCGACATTCTAATTCGGATTTACAGAGAAAAATGTATAGCGAAATATATAGAGGAAATATGTAGACCGTGGGTTTTTATTGTGGAATTTTTATCTAACACGTACCTCGGCGGTGATTTTAATTAACACACACTGATGGTAAGAAACTCGCACGAAACTCTAATACGAAGGTCGTTGATTGTTGCGGAGGCCTTCGGTTCGGAGAGGTCCGATTCGATTCGCTGTTACAAAACTCGTTACACGACGGCCGGTGTACCGAGGCTTCTTACAAGACAGTGGCCGTGCTCGACGCTGAAGAAGGCGTTTCGCTTCATTAGCGATAAGCCCTTTTTCCTCTTCATTGCCGTACCGACGAGTTTTTCTGCGCTGCTCGTTTTTGACTTCACCCGCCTCGCGACTTTATGGACCTATGCGCATTCCTTGTTGATCGTTTCAAACCAGGTGCGGTACTGTCATTAAGGATAAATCATATCTGAAGGATGTACGCTCGAATGTTTGCAATGACTGTAATGCACTTACACGATCTCGTTACTTAAAACCTTCCATAATTCCGTGCTACGTTTCAGACTTTCAGATTACTTCGTGGTTCATTTACGAACCGCTGCAAATTCGAAACACTCTACTGTAAGGCTTAATGTTCGTTTTCTTATTCCTACGAGCTGGATCTTCGGCGTCGTTCCGAGGCATAGCGAACTTGCCATACTTTTCCAGTATACTTGAGTGGAGAAATTAGTGGAGGGATTCAGCAAGATTCGAGTATTTCGTGCAATTGTACTCTTTAACTCGCAGGATTTCTGATGATAAAATAGACTCTATTTTTAGAGGATACCTATTTTTGGCAATTTTTATTTCCTCGCTGTAAATAAGATAATTAAGACAGAAATAGTTTTCAGTAATTTCGGATCATATTCTAAGTCTAGAGTAAACTTTTTCAATGTTCTGAGTAATTGTTGCTAGTGTATACGTTGTTTATTGTTTTTTAATTAGCCATCAATGGTAGAGTGCACTGTAACGTGCAGAATTGAGATGCCTTTAATAGTGTATCAAATTTTTATTACATATTATGTATAAAATCTTTATGATATTTTGTAATAGGAAAATTTAGAAATTCGTCTGCCATGGAAGCTAGTGGAAAAGGAACTGCAAAGAGTGTGGCCCCATATATACTTAAGAATGAAACTAGTTTAGCAATGGTCTTAGATTTAGAACGCAGTCACTTTAAGGTTTATTTATCTGTTTTTGATCATTTTTATTTCCTTATTATAAATAATAATTAAGATAGAAATAGTTTTCAGTAATTTCGGATCGTATTCTAAGTCTAGAGTAAACTTTCTCAATGTTCTGAGTAATTGTTGCTAGTGTATACGTTGTTTATTGTTCTTTAATTAGCCATCAATGATAGAGTGCACTGTAGCGTGCAGAATTGAGACACGGTGCCTATCACTGTTGCAAGGAGCATTTTGCTTGTTAGCTAAAAATATTCCAATTTGACTTATTTTGTTTACACGTGTAGCATGAGTTAACTCTTTGTGGCACAGGATTTTAGATAATAAAATAGACCCACGTTGCATAGGAATTTTATCGTGTTTTAAATGAAACAAAATTGGTATATTTTTGCTAATGAAGGAATCGCATAATGCAAAAACATAAAACCAGGAAAAAAAGATTGTCGCAATAAACCTTCCGCTTGCAACAATCGATGAACCTGTACTGGTATCTCGAATGGTGCCAACACGAGCGAATACATTTATAACATTTGTCGAAGGTATTACCAACTGCTTTACGTAAATAATACGAAATATAAACCTATGTACGTGCAGCTATTGCGATATTTCGAGGTGGGACTGAAAATGTCCCATCATGCGTTACGGTGCATCAGAAAGGTGGGACACTTTTAATCCCAGCGTGCCCCAAAGAGTTAATTACCATTTGACGCGGAACCTAACGTCACCCCTTTCTATTTAATTCCGTTCGAGATCATAGTTAGATTCAATTAGAAACCTATGTGCATGCGGCTATTGCGATATTTCGAGGTGAGACTAAAAATGTCCCATCATGCATTACGGTGCATCGAAAAGGTGGGACACTTTTAATCCCAGCGTGCCCCAAAGAGTTAATACTTGATCTTCCAGGATTTTTGAACGACTGATCTCAGAGAATGAAGGATCTTAAAAGAACCAAGTACCATTGTATTAACCCTTTGCTCTCGACGATTTTTTGGTAAAGGAGAATGGGAGTTCAAAGTTACTAAACCTACCAGGGTTCAAATGACTATTTTTTAATTTTTTATTTGATTTTATCGCTTTAGTCACTTGGCTACGTGATTTTTCTCCTAATATATTATGTATATAATTAATTATTTCATATGTCCTGTTATTCCATTTTATTGTTTTATTTTTTTTTTTAAGGTTCTTCCTTCCTTGTTTCAAGAAATTGGTCATTTGACCTATCGTGATAGGTTTGGTGTTAAATTTGAGATAGGAATTTGATGTAAAATTATAATTAATATTGGGGCGGCTTATATAAGGGTATGGTTTTGATACGACATCAAGAATTGTATATACTTATGGGCCTTTTATGGCGAAATTGTTGGAAATTCTGTTTAGAGGTCTGATTAGTCTTTCATTTCTTGAAGTATTCTACTTTCAAAAACGAAGGTTGTAGATCGATGAAGGAGAGTCGAGTATTCTCCTGGAAGCATTGTTTCGTTTGAAACGCGTATTAAATTATGAACGCTTAATATACTTGGATATAGAATACAATCTAATCTATTCGACATTCCAATACATCTTTCAAAGTCTACGTATATATAAACGGAGTTTCTCTATCCACTTAAAAACTTCCACCAAAATTACGTAAGACTTCTGACTGCTGCTAGAACTTTTTACTTCCTCTTGCTATTAAAAGAATCGAATTTTTTGAATTATGTTTAATTTAAATTAACGTTATATCTGCCCCTGGCAAATTTCCTTTTGCTGTAAGAGCCATCGTTCTCTTAGTTAGGCGTCTCAAATATATACTATACATACAGCCGAGAAGTTCTAAGTCATCGTTATTATCATCTTTTATTATTTCCATATAGAAGACCAGGTACTTGAGCTATGAGTCAGTAAAATTTCTTCAGAAAAGAATCGTAAATACCACGATAGCCTACCTTGGAAAGAATAATATAGTAGTATACTTGAAACGTACGTAGAATAATATTTCCAAAACAATGGATTGATTAATCAATTCTTTGAGCAAACCTGAATCACCTTATAAGGATTTTTGATACTTGTGTCAGGAATTAATAAAATTTGCTCGAAAGAGGATTTATAGGTATCAGAATTCAGTGATAACTCGAGAAAAGTAGCAGTTTTGAACATTTACTATATATAATATAATATTGAATAATAACATACGACTGTATATAATATAATATTTGAAAAGCAAGAGATTGATTAACAAATTTCTTAATAAAACTTGAATCAACAACATGCAACGTATAAGACATCTCAGCTATGAGTCAATAAAATTGACTTAAAATAGAAATAATATATTTCACACTATACTAACTTTGAAATGTTACAACACAAAATTTATAAACTAGTAGATTAATTAACAAGTTTTCTAAACAAACTTAAATCAATAATTGACATGGGAATCAGGTACCTAAGTAGTAAATCTATAAAATCTGGTTTAAAAAGATCT
Source organism: Eufriesea mexicana (assembly GCF_001483705.2). NCBI lineage: Eukaryota > Metazoa > Arthropoda > Insecta > Hymenoptera > Apidae > Eufriesea > Eufriesea mexicana. The sequence goes on along the minus strand of NW_016908753.1, from coordinate 159,868 downwards.
ATAGCTGTCATGATAGACTGACTTTGAAGAGAAGTAATTATATATAACACATATATAGTAGTACATGAAATACAATATTGATAAATCATCAAGTTAATTAATAAATTCCTCAACCAAATTTAAATGTATACTTTACAAGGGGTTGAAGCATACACTTAAGTTACGTGTCTATAAAATTTGGTCAGAGAAAGTTTATAGGTGTCATGATATACTGACTTGGAAAAAGAAGCAACTATACAAATACAGCAATACATACAATATAATATTGATATATCATCAAATCAATTAATAAATTCCTGAACCAAACTCAAATCTATACTTTACAAGGGGTTGAGACTAACAATTGACATTACCGTACTGAGTATAGTCTTTTACACATAACTACATCCATAGGATTTATCTATTAACTGATCATTTACATTCTATTGCAATTGTAGAATGATCAACAGATATACACTTAAGCTACGTGTCTATAAAATTTGATCAAAAAAGGTTTATAGGTGTCATGATACACTGTCTTGGAAAAAGAAGTAACTGTACATATATAGCAGTACGTACAATATAATATTAATATACCATCAAGTCAATTAATAAATTCCCCAACCAAATCTATAAAAATTCCCCAATTAAATCCATACTTCACAAGGGGTTGAGACATGTACCTAAGCTACGTGTCTATAAAATTTGGTCGTAGATGTCATCATATACTAACTTGGAAAAAGAAGTAACTATATATACATGTGGGATTGGAATAAGTACGGCCCTGGAAGAATGACAAGTGTGTTTGGGCTTAGAACGAAAGAGACTGCGTGCAAGAGGATCGATTGCAATGAATGTTTATGCGATAAACGAGTGAAAGTTTATGAATGCGCCTGATTGTTTAGAATACGTGACCGACCGATTGAGAAGAGAGAACGTGGGTATGGGAAAGGACAGAGTGAATGCTTAAATAAGGGTGCAAGGGCGCGGGCAAGTACTGTTCTTCACGGTCTTCAAGATAGCGTCTAACAAGTAAAAGTCGAGCGTATCCGTAGCGAGTCTTTAGTTTCGTGGCCGATAATATAAGTATAAGCTTATTGTGTTTTAAGAAGCAGTAAAGCAACGTTACTTTAGCCAAACCACCCACCCCGATCCTACATACATAGCAGTAGATGCAATGCAATATTGGTATACCATCAAGTCAATTAAAAAATTCCCCAATTAAATCTATACTTCACAAGGGGTTGAGATATACACTTAATCTACGTGTCTCTAAAATTTGATCATAGATGTTATGACATACTGACTTGAGAAAGGAAGTAACTATATATGTATATCAGTAAATGCAATGCAATATCGATGAACCACAAGTTAATTAATAAATTCCTCCACCAAACTTAAATCAGTACCTTAAGAGGGAGTAAGACACACACTTCAGCCACGTGTGTATAAAATTGGGTCAAAAGAGGTTTACAGATATCACGATATACCAATATCGGAATAATACTTCAGTGCCACGAACCAAAAACACGATTTTCACGAAAAAATCGTCATTCGTTACACGAGACACTCTGACACTGTCACCTAGCAATAGAGCAGACACGAGAGATTGCATAAGCAGAGAAGGAAACGGTGGTCCTAAATGGCGTAGCGGCATGAGGCAGATCTCGGGCAACAAAGAAATGGTGGCTCTCGGTAAGTGTGTCGAGTGGTGTCGGGGCAGTCAAACGGAGCCTTCGGGCTGTCCGGCAATTAATTTCGCGGGGTTTCGGCGAACGGGCCAGAAGAATCGTCCGAGGGATTCCTGAAACCGAGAACCGATATCGGATCTGGCCCTTTTCTCCAAGCCGCTCTTTTCCGCCCGATGCCGATCTAATTAATAACGGATCGGCGCCTGATCCCTTGCCCCCTGTCCAACTCCTTCCAGCTCTTTCGCCAAGCCTCTTCTGGCTGCCCGCTCGCACAGAACCCCGGAGTCCCGTTCACTGGACGGCCGGTTCGATTTAAATTGAAACGTTCGAAACAAAGGAACGGAGTGGAGAGCGCGCGAAATTAAACAACCTGCAATATCTCGGGCTGACTATGCCACCCCACAAAGGCGCGTTCACACCCGATTAGGCACAAGGTCCACATGCTACGTAGTGGCTGGGTGGGGTGTTCGCTCGGATCTATCTATCGGTAACGCAGGAATGTCTAATAACGAACGTATCTCTCGCTCCGACCAGCCACTTCCGTGCATCGGGACCCGAATCCGCTGAAAGAGGATAGGGATTGCGCGGCTGACGTATCCCTAGGTATTCGGGTAAAAATGTAGGTTCCCGGCACGACGTGGATCCAAGGTATACGTGGATGGAGCCGTAAATGAGGGTTGCGCGTGAATTTTTTCCAATGGAGATCGCTGTTTTCGGCACAGAGTACAGGGAGAGCGAGGAGGCTAGCCTGATGAGGAATTAGGGAAAGGTACACCGACAGGACGTTGGCAATTACACTGTTTAATGGTTAGTGTTATAATGGCGAAGCAAACAGCTGTCAAGGTCGGCTCGTTGTTTCGGTAATTACTGCCCAATTCCGACTATTATTCCGCGTACCGAAGCCCACTGGGCAACGAAGCGTTGCACGGGTTTCTACAGATTTGAATGTAATTAGAGACTCGAACTGTAGGAGATACGATCGCCGAAACTGGTGCCATCTCACGGATACGTTTGCGTATAAGTCCCGTCGTTTGTATTATGTACAGTCGTGTGAGAAAGGATTCGAATGTTTATCGTTTGGTAGGTTCGACGACTGAAATATATATGGTAAAACGAAATATTGTATTTAGAACGTATGATACCTGACAGTAAAAAGAAAACCCTCAGGTTACATAGGTAAAATTAGAAAACAGTTCAACTATATACACAATGTATAGATAATAATACATAATTATTTATATAATTATTTATAGATAATAGAGATAATATATACAATATTTACGGAACTTTCGTCAGAGATACGGGTTACGGTGGCGCTAGTGAGGCGAGAGGATAAAATTTCCAGTATTCTTACGATATAATGATAAATTATCAAACAATATAGCAAAATGAAAAAGAAAAAATGGTGCAAATTATTAATATCTTCTTTTCAAAGTTCTCTATAATATAATTTTCAAAAAATGGTTAAAATAAAACAGATATAAATTAAAAAAATTAATGTCACCGGACACTGGTGACCCCCATGTGGATAGAAATGGAAACCAATTTTTGTACGTTTTATAACAGTTAATAAATTAATCTATTTATATAATAATATTTAAATATTGACATCAATCCGTAATATAATATTTTAAACAAAAAGATTTACACTATTTAGAAAATTCTTCTCTTCTCACTTACTAACACATGTTTACTCTTTGAAGATTTTCACGTAACTATTTCATTCTGGCACATTCTTCTAAACATTTTTTATCAACATTCTCACTAGATTCTACTCGCATATATTAATTTATTTTTTATTATATTTATATTATACCGAATAACTTTCATTTATTCTACCTCAATACCATTCGCACACGTAAAACCAACGCTCACACTCTGATAAAACCAGTACTCACACCCCATGGTCCCACTGAGGAGACAAACGTCGTTCACTGATGATGACCACCATGGCAGTTAACGTGCTAAGATTGTCATAATAACCAACCGATAAATCAACGTAATATCGAAAATTCTTATTTTTCAACGAATCCTTGCTTTCGACTAGCATTGCACGCTGCTTTCGCAAATCGTGGATAATTTTCTAATTTCATTGGCATAATCCTGCGCTATACTTCCTCCCCGCTGTAAACATCGTTACCCCTTCGAATATTTCAATCTAACGCGTATGTAATATACTCTGGTGCACGAGTATATACTATTGGTATTCTTGGAAATAGAGATAGGAAAAATTGAAACACCTCCGAACGATCAATCGTGTCTATCGACTCGAGTTGACGCGGGGTTAGGAGAAATTAAAGTTAACTCAGCGATGAATCCGGAGGAACAGACGTCCTCGGGTGTGGGTGCTGCTTTGTATAAAGGAAGTGGTTCTGCGAGGCCGTCGGGGTAAGAGAAACCGAGGGTCGGCGAATGAAAGGAAGCCGTGGGGTGGGCGAGATTCCGGGGGTAGAGTTTTTAATCCGGCAAGCCGCCCCCGTGTAATCGTTCCGTTTTTAAATTAAAGAAATAAAGGAAAAGATCCTCGCCCTGGAAAGCTCGGGGCGACGGCGGAACTCATTTGCACTTAAAAAAATGACGAGCCATAAAACTAACACCTGGAGAACGCGAAGAATTAACGACGGGGCGAGGGGGCGGCGGCGCAGGGGCGGGGGAGGTAAATACGTGGGCTGACGAAGGAATTTTAAGAGAGGGGCAGGCGTTAATAAATGAACGCTTGCTTTATCGGCCGGAAACGATTCTGATCCCGACCATTTTCTCGTTTAAATCTTTAACGCTGTACCCGTCAGCTTCCTTAATCGGATTTTTAATTGCCGCGATTTGCGCTACATTAAACCATCCCTGGACTCGCACCTTCCGTTCTGTATTTGTTTTTATTATTGTTCTCCGCGAGTTCTCCCTTCTGTAAATTCTCGTTAGACACCCCGTTCCTATTCGACCAGATTGTACCCTCGGTTTCCGTCTTCCGAGTACGTTCGAATAGGGAGCTCGGGAAATTTCCGATTAATCGTGTTTATCGTTCTACATCTGTCATACGAAACTTTGAAAAGAAGAAAATGAAATAGAAAAATTTTAAAATAAAGCGCTATGGGAATCTTTAAAATTTTTCTGGCTTCCTTTTACTTCATTTTACTAGGTATTACTATAATAGGTAATTTGTTTGTTTCTTCCGTCTACCTGCAATCCATCGAGATGTCGGCCATGTTTGTTCACGTTCGGATTATTCGTTAAATATCTCTAAATTTAAGTGCATAGGTAAAAACGTAATTAACCCTCGAATTTAATAGAGATTCGCGTATCGTATTTATTACTTTAGTAAAGTATGTATTGTAGTTTCTGCAAGTTCCTTAGCATTTTTCATTAGGGCATTTCGTCAAATTTTCTATGAAGAAGCATTTTCTATTACTGTAATTTGCTTCAAATGTTAAAGTACACTTTCCAAATGAAGTATGAAAGCATAAATTTTTAACATTCATCGTAAGGATTGTCTGTGATGAAGACCATAAGCGTCACTTGTGGATAGAAATGGACTTCAATATTTTCTACGTTTTTTAACAGTTAGCACATTAGTATATTTAGATAAAAATATTTAAATAGTGAAAACAACTCGTGATAAATTATTTTAAACAAAAAATCGAAGTCCTAATCAATAGATAGGACAGTTCAATATATCCTTTAGTTTCTTCCCTTAATTTATATAATTTTATATTTTAATCTACGCTTCTTCCAATTCTTTTATATTCGAGGCAGGCTTTAAATATTCTCAGTAACATGCACTTAATAGAATATAAAATAGAAATAAAATGGTCTAAAACGTTCCAGGTAACCTAGAATGTGTGGATAAAAATGGACACCAATATCTTCTACGTTTTTTAACAGTTAACACATTAGTATATTTAGATAAAAATATTTAAATAATGAAAACAACTCGCGACAAACTATTTTAAACAAAAAATGATTGACACTTTCTAGATGTAGGCAATTATATGTATATAATTGGTAGATACGAGTTTCCATAGTGGGAATGGGGAGAGCAATGTGTATATATATGAAGATTTTCGGCAATAAGTCGGTACTCAGTCCTCAGTCCTCGTTAGTCGAGTCAGTTGCGTTAGTTGCGAATAGAACAAGGTATATAGAGCGTTTGTACAATAAGAACCAAATTGTTAGTAATAAAGTATTAGAGTAATATAGATAAAAATACAGTGTCATTTAATTCCAACGCTAGAAAATTCTTCTCTCTCTCTCTCACTCTTATTAATCGTTACATACCCATGTTTCCCCTTTGACGATTCTCGCATAACTGTTTTATTCCGGCACATTCTTCTAAACATTTTTCCAAACATCATTCCTACTAGACTGCACTCGCACATATTATATTTATATCATCGCAAATGAGTTTCACTTATTCAACCTCATTTGCATTCACATATGAAACCAACACTCGCATAACTGTGTTTACAGTACCGAATACTGACTAATTTTAATATCATAGTCAAGTGTAATCAAAGTCTATTCCACATCTGACGAATATTTTTCAATTATATTTTATAGAAATTGAAAAAATAAGTCTTCCTCTCAACTTGATGTCAAACGTGTTAAACTGTTTCTATCTAATATTAGAATAAAATATTTCTCAAATTTGAGGAGGATAAATCCTAGAATTTCGCCTGTAACATATCGAGGGCAGCAGTGAGCAATCTCTTCCAGCGTGGAGACTGCTTCCATCTATTTATCAAGATTGCTATCTATTCAAAATCCAAGACAAAGAGAATACCGCGGTGTTTTCCAAAATGTCAGTAAACAATCTCTCCCAGCGTGGAGACTTCTTTCAGCCATTTATCAAGATTGCTACCCACTGGAAACCCATATCAAAAGAAACGTCGCGATATTTTCCAAAATGTCAAGATATTATTCCACCACTGGCCAATGGCACGAGGCAATGGACCACTGTTCGAATCTCTACGTTATCGTGACAGCGAAAGAGAAAGGCTCCGGAGCGGATTAGGAGCGCGCTGAAAATCGGTAGCATGTAACCCCCAACCCCGATTCGCCAGTGACGAAACATCGCCGGAACATTGACGGTAGTAATAATCGCAATAATCACAATCGCACCAGGGCGCGAGCCAATTTGAATATGAATCCAAGTGCGAACAATGTCATCGCGAGGGTGGGTGGGGGATTGCAGGGGTTTATACGTGCCGTATCTCCCCCACAGATCGGCTCCTGCCCGGTACTTGCTAACTGTCCGGGACTGTTAGTTAGTTAACTGGCCCGCCACGATGACAGTCACGTACTAGAGAGAGCATTCGAATCCGGAACTCTCATCAGAATCAGCGCTCGCTACGTTTAACCCGATAATTAAACTCGCCGCCACCCTCTGGCTCGTTCCATCGAGTCCGTGAGAAAGAGAGAGGGGGGCAGGAGGAGACGGGGAAGAGAAAGAGAGATTCCTCTTCAACCGTGACCCCCTCTCCACCGGACTGTTCACCCCGGACCGTTTCGACGAGGGAAATCGTGCGGTCCGGAATTTGCATTCGCAGATTTCGTTTTCATCGGCGAGCGGACGTGTTCGCGCCTCTAATCCGGATTATTTCTACGGTACTCACTTCGCGTCACTTGTGATTCATTATTCCGGCGACCGACCCCAACGGGGATGACGGTTACACCGTGTCGATTATTCTCTGATTACGACTGCATTAAGCCCGAAGTACGCGATCGTGTAAAATTACCTCGCTACGTGGAACGTGGGATTCAAAGTTTTCGTGTCATGAATCGCATTATCTGCCATATCCTCTTTTACCTTTTGTCGTCTCTTGAAAATTACTTTAGCGTTCCAGTGATTGAACCGATAACGAATATTGTATTCGATATTGCTTTCGTATTATTATTCCTATTATTATTCGTACCATTTTCGTATTATTCGCGACGTCGTCGATGGTAGAGTTTTTATTTTACACACGGTCGCCTATATATTGTTATTTATTTTATAATACAATTTTCGGCTCTTTTAAATATTTAAAATTTGGCGTAGAAATAATACCAACATGATATCAATACCGTATGTAATATGTAATACCAAATAGTGAATCGAAACGAAGCATGATGTCTACGTGTTTTAATATCTTTAATCATTTAAGATTTCAGAGATGGAGCTGAATCTAGTAAAATTTAGTAAAATAGTTACTTGATTTAAAGGGAAAGAAAATTTGGAATGCACAAATCTGTAGGCAAATCACGTTTTAGATTTGTTACAATTTCTATTATTATTTAAATTTCCTTATTGGAATTTTCCAAGTGGTCCAAATAATCGATCTAGTACCTGGTCTTTAACATTTAAAGATTTATTTGAAAAAGGAGGAGCCACGATGGCCATTACGTCGTGAATGGCGTATCGCCAGGCATAATTTTCAATCTTCGAACCAGCAAAATCCAACTTTGTCGTATGAAATTAACCTGCAGGATAAATGGCACCACTCGAAGAAGTAGCCTACGTAGAAAAGTTATTTAAAACAGTTTACACTTGTTCCCCGTTAGAAGCAATCGTGGTAGTTTTAATAGCAAGTTAGAGAGGGTATCTTCCTCGAGTCTCGGAACAAAAAGCAGGTAGTCTACACGAGAAGCAAGCCCGTGGATCCCATAAAAGGGTCGCGTGGCTGAGAAACATTCGCGAATTGGATGGTTAGGCATCGCTAGGCAGTGGCGATAGTGGTGACTGGCCCCAACAATTACATCCGAATAAAAGCAAATAAAATCCCGGCCGAGGGGTGAGTAGTCGGGGTCGGAGTCGTCTGAGTGGGATGGATGATTCGCCTAGTCGAGGGGCGGCGCGGGGGTTAAAAACAAGGCTAGACCAAAATAATGGTTAGATCCGTCGTAGGAGATAGTTGCCAGGGGTAATGGAAAAGAAACCGTTTAAAAATAGGACTTTAGGCGGCTGATTCGGCCGCGGTTCCGTGACTGCCACCGTTATGCCACTATTCACATGCTTTATGTGTTGTTCTTACGTGTTCTTACTCGCGTCAAGCGGACTTTACCGGCCGTGTTCCTCGTCGCTTTCTCGCTCGGTCGATGAACGTAATTGTCCTCGAGATTTCTATCACCTCGATCACGTGATCGAGCAACTGATCCCGAATCACTGGCGGCAAAATTGAACAATTCACAGTACCAGTTATGGATCTTCGAAATTCATTTTATCGTTAAATTAGAGTCAGCGTGATGTGAAAAATAGGGTCACAGAGTGTTTAATAAGTACTGGATGGTGCTGTCAAAGGATAGGAAACAAAGATAATAAGAGCAAAACAGTGATGAGAAAATAGATGAAGGACCTGTCTGATGAAGACTCATCGAGGTGGTAATGACAGCGATTTATTGCAAAGCAAACAAATTTTTAATCGTGTCATAAACAACTATAACGATATATTGACACATTACTGTTCTTATCTAGGTATACTAGGTACCAAATTTTTTAATTGCTTTAATTTCAATTTTTCAATTTAAATATACTATACATTCGGATAATCGATCATTCGTACTATAAAAATTCGTATAATCTATCATTCGTACTATCAAAATTCGTATAATCGATCATTCGTGCTATCGAAATTCGTATAATCGACGTTCTACCATACTTAATCGCTAAAAAAAAAATGCGATGAATAGTTACCCGTTTTTCTATTCCCGTATAAAATTTATGAATTGCAATATCTAGGGAATTATTTCCCTAGGGAAAATGCCTAGGGAATTATTTCCCCAGGGAAAATACGCAGGGAATTTTCCCTTTTCCGGGTAATTTTCCCTTTCCTAGGGAATTTTCCCTTTCCTAGGGAATTATTTAATTGATCGAGGCTCGATCGGCAGAATGAACGTAATGCGGAATAACGTGACACAGTGACAGCGTAACGTTGAGGCGGGTCAACAGGTTTCTGTTTTTCTGAAAGTTAAAGTCACGTGACTCGGGGGAAGCGTAGCGGAGGTCTGTTAATCAAATTCTCGAAGGCAATCATGGATCATAAAACAAGTCATGGGCATCGAGTCGGGTAATGATAAGCTGGCGTAGATAAAGGACAACGGGCTACATCTGTCGGCGAGCGGAGGAACTAACCAGTGGCCGGCACCCTCCGTCCAGCCAATCAGGGGGTTGCTTGCCCTGGACCGTTTCTTCGGGGCTATCGTCCCTCCTTTTTCTTCCCGTGGAAACCGGCTGGATGTGGCAACGGGACGGACAAGAATGGAGGATCAGGGCGGTGGTTTAAACGTGCAAGGGAGAAAGACAGGAAATATAGCTAACGTAGCGAAGGCTAGTTAGTATGCATAGTGCGGGAGTTGGCTGGGAATGAAACGTCAACCCGAGACTCGTCATGCTGGCCTCGTGCTTTCGTCCTTTCCAACGACTTTCGTCTCTACGGTTCCTCCGTTTCTATCCCTGCTCGATCGAGCTACCCTTTGCATGCGCTTTATCCGCAATGACATCAACACCGTCACGATTATTCAAATTGCCTGGTTTATTTTTAAATCGGTCAAAATGGAAGCCTCGTCGCATTTCAGGGTATTATACCGCGGCATAGAAGACTTCCTCGGACTTCCCAAACACAGAAATCGGGAAATTGTTTTCCGACCTGTGGTCTGCAGGGTGTTACCGAACTGGTGGACAATTTGATTGGAAACGGGTGAATCTGTAATAGGTGAGAAAATAAGTTTAACGTGTAGGGTAACCTTTTCCTTGCAAATCTTCACTTTTAAATAAATCAATGTTAAATATTCCATTTATCGTTGCAATTTATGGTTTAAAGGTCGAATTCCTATTTCAGTTTCTTATATCATTTGTCAATGTATAAACATTGAGATGAAATTATTCTTGTGGTAAGAATATATGTTTATTAATTGTTATGTGATTGAAAATTGGTGAATCTGTAATAAATGAGAAAATAAGTTTAACGTGTAGGGTAACCTTTTTCTTGCGAATCTTCGTTCTCGAATAAATCGATGTTAAATATTCCACTTATGGTTGCAATTTATGGTTTAAAGGTCGAATTGCTATTTCAATTTCTTATATTGTATGTCAATATATAAACATTGATATGAAATTATTTTTGTGGTAAGAATGTGTATTTATTAATTATTTAATAATTTATGTATAAATATTGTCAGTGTATAAATATTGAGATGAAATTATTTTTGTAGTAAGAATATATATTTATTAATTTCAATATCGTTGAGAATATTTTCCATCGTTTTATCACCATAATAAAATCTAGAGTATCACAAGAACATGCTTCTATTTTCTGTTTTTAAGTATTTGAATATTTACCACCAGTTTCATAGCATCCTTCGTATATCTTCAATTTTTCATAAAATTTCTCGTAAACGAAATAGATATATGTACAATAATCAATAAAAATTGAATGCTTTTGCAGTGCAGAATTTTTCGCAATTAGATCACAGTGCAATGTCTTTTTTTAAATATTAAATGGATCTCGAGGAATCGTTGAATGTAATTATGCCTAGCAATTATGGTTGACGATGTTGAATTGATCGATCGAGATACTCGGGCGAGAAATATTCTATTCCATGCATAGTAAGCGTTAACATCTTGAAGAGTGTAATCGGCTTTTCGAAACACAGTGGCAGCAATTGCGAGTGATCCTCATCAGTCGTGAAAGGGTTAGAAGGTCCCACGAAGACGAGGGTGCTGTGATCACTTGGCAGGATCACCATTACGTTAGTACGCCAATTAGGGGTGAACGGGGGGTGAGAATGGCCCGCGGCACCGGAAAGGGGTAAAGAACATCGCGATCCAGGCTGCAGGGCACCGGCTCACGCATCAGAGGGCAGTATCGCTCGAGTTAGTTAGTTAACAATGCTAATAATAACCGAGAGAGGTGGCAGGATAGAAGAGAGGGACCCTTTGCGCCCATTTGCCACGCTAGCACGAAACTTGTTCACTTTAGTGGAGTATGAGAAAGCGTAACAGTCGTTTTGCTCTAAACACGCGCAACTCTTTAATGGGGCCAATTAAAAATGTATATTAAATTTAATCGCAAATCATTCGTAATGGGTCATTAATAATAACTGAACGTTGGAAATAAGCAGTTAAAAGAAAGGAAATTAAATAATTATGAGGCTAGCAGTATTCTTTTATACGGTATAATATTAAATATAATAATATATTATACCGTTATTATTATATTTTAATCGCAAATCATTCATAATGGGTCATTAATAATAACTGAACGTTGAAAATAAGCAGTTAAAAGAAAGGAAATTAAATAATTATGAGGCTAACAGTATTGTTTATTATTTTAATCACAAATCATTCATAATGGGTCATTAATAATAACTGAACGTTGGAAATAAGCAGTTAAAAGAAAGGAAATGAATGAATTACGAAACTATCAGTTTTCTTTTATAATATTAATATATAATATTATTTCTCAAAACTACCCCTTTAAATACTCGTATCATTGATTTATGATTAATTTCGATACAGGATTTGAATTATTCGAGTATTTAGAAGATCGAGGATTAAATACGATTCTAAATTGTTAACACTAAACGTACCGGCATATGTATTCTTACCATAAGGGATGTAATGACCCCTCGTGGAACATATGGTATGCAAAAAATCTTTCTCGGTAAAATATAAGTTAAGAGAAAAACAGAAAGCGAGAAATTAAACAATCAGATAATACAAGAATTTACAGAAAGTCAGATGTGCGAAACAAATTTTATAGTAAATTTTGAAATTTTGAAATTTTGAAAAGAGTCATTTGACTCCGCTTGATAGGTTTAGTGTTAAGAATAATTCTCGAATAGTTCCTTTCCGATCATTATAATACCCAAAATTTTTGGAAACTACTCTTAGAGAAACTATTTGTCATTAAACGTATCAACTTTTTTGAATCTCCATATAAATAATACCTCATAAAATCATTTTACCTTAAACATGCATAAGCAAATAATTATATTTAAAATATCAAAGCTGATCATAAATTAATAATTATGTTATTGACGATAACTGAAAATGGAAGCAATATTTCTCTTCATAAAATCAATGTTCTTCTTCAAAATTATAAAAGTTATTATACGCAGTCCAGAATTATTATCTTTCATTAATTTTCATGCTCCTTCAAGAAATTTAAGAGACTTTCGAATCTTTGTACCTGACCAGCATAATACTGCACGACTCGAATCAGCAGATTCTTGTGAATAAATGGATAAACTGATAAGAAGATTTATTTAACACAATAACAGCACAACATAAATTATAACTAAATCTCGTAGAATATATTCGCTTCTAACTGCGATGTAATCTCTCGAGGACTCTTTCACACACAACATCTATATATAATGACTGTCATTCACCTATTAGTTGTCTTTTCGCGACTCTGTCATACTTGTCACACACACATTCTTCCACACAAACATTCCACACACTCATACCACACATTCTATGAATAGAATATGCATTCTTGCAAGGAATTTCTCATCAAACCTTCAATCTTTTGGCAATAGTATCTCTTCGTTTAGAAACCAGATCTTAAATCTGTAAGCAAATTGTTTATATCGGCTATATCCACATTTGTACCATACGTAACCTATATTCTTCCTCTCTCTAACAAACTGTGATATATTTTTAACCCTTTGCACTCGAGAGGTGAGCTTCAGTCGCCATTTCATAAAATTTTGAAGATCGATATTCACCCTTTGCACTCGGCGATCTTTTCGTTACAGAAACAGTAATTCGAAGACTTTCTGCGACAAGTCGACAATATTTTCAAAACGGTAAATAAAAAGTGCAAATGAATTGTAAGTCGTAGAATTATTTTACCTCGATATTCCACGCGTCGTTGGGCAATTTTAAATTCGAGATATTAATTAACAACGATCTTTAGAATCTGATTAAATGGCGACTGAGAGTCGCCTCTCAAAAGGGTTAATTAATATATCAAATTTAATTTAATGTAACAGTGTGCGAGGTATCGAAATCAAATAATTCTACAATTCTGTTATTATATTTAGAATAATATAATAACAGAAAATAAATATTAATAATAAAATAGCAAATTAATAATAAATAAGAGTAAATTATAATTCTTTATTTACTGCTCAAAAATTATATGGTTAATGTTTTGTTTATACACTAATGGGTTCTACTACCCGTAAATAATTATTAAATAAAGTAAAATAATATAGACAAAGAAAGATTAAAGAATTTAAAACGTAGATTTTCTTTCGAATTTTAAAGTGCCCTTTCTCAAAACTACCCCTAAGATCATTTATCGTTTATCACTCTACCTCCAGCGATCTCGATAAGCAACCCCTGGTAAATTCGTAAACGTTTTACGGAGCCTAACGAACGCATTGGTTGGTGAAAATAGCATTTGTCATGGCAGCGGAGCACGAATCGGAAATTGCAATAACGCGGCCCCACGACACGTTTCCACTTAGTCTTGGAAGGTGAAAAGACTGGCATGATTTCTCGGAAGCTTCCGCCCCGAAAGGGGTTGATCCTGTCCCAATTAAACCTCATTCATGCGGGGCTAATTATCATCCCCGCGGGTTATGCACGGCTACATACGCGCGTATCGCGCCTAATTCGGCCAATCGGCACCCAGCGGCGGGTCGTTAGTCGCTTGTTTCGGGTATAATGGCGAGCTCGCGCTGCGAAGCGCATTACGATCGCGCATGATTTTACATAGTTCGGCTCCATTGTACCGCCATAATCACGTGATTTCGTTAGCGATCCTCGTTGTTCATTCCGCGCGCCACGTTTCTACGTACACGCCGAAATATCCAGTAATTTGCCGTTATGTAAAGCCTCGAGAAGTCTCATGGTAATGATGTAATTAGAAAATGAGGCGTCTTGCCGGTAAAAATGAAAGAAATTTTCGGTAACCACCGTAGGATGGCCGCTCCTGTCTTATTTAATTCTTAATCATCCGCGCTTTTTTTTTATGATTTATATCTGCACGATGAAGGATTATTAGGTAAATTTGCAGATAATATTCGCGATAACGAAGGAAGGAACCGTAATCACGAAACTGGCTTATTTATTTTATTTCGAGAAAAGTGGCTCGTTGATATCCTTCTGTAGTTAAAATTCATTTTCGTTACATTGCAGGGTACCTTGCTTTCGAGAATAAGTGTCAATGGTTATCGCATAGTATGTAAAAGCGTGTTCGCGCTTAATCATTTTGATTCTCGTCGCGAAAATAATGATAATTTTATATAAGTAAATATTGGATACTTTGTGATCAAATTTTCCTGAATTTTAAAACCAAAATAGCGTAATTCGCAATCTGTACCTAGGAAATATACTGGAAATATATAGTCATAGGTGTAGGCACTCAACGTGACAGCGGTTAGGCTTCGCAACTTTTAAATTCTAGGTAATGGAGATCACAGAACATTCGAAAATAAAGAAATCGGTGAAAAATAAGGAAAGTTTTATAAAGGAATAAAAATGTAATTTTGCAATACTTTTGCAAGTCCCGAAATCGGGGATCGAAGAAACCCTGGCCCCTCGGAGAACTTAGCTTTTTATCATCGCGGTGAAAAATGTGGCGAACGTTCCCGAATATCTGTATTCGTCATTCTAATGCAAAAGATCGAGGAAAAGTCCCATAATTTTCGCAGAAAGAGGACGATTTGCACACAAACGGTAATCCTCTCGGTGGTCTCCTTATGAATCACCTTGTAAGCCAGCAAGAGTGTGCGCGCACACCTAAAGAAGATCTCGTAGTACATCTGGCTGTCCTCTCGGACACCCAAGGACTGATCTAGATGGGTGTTAGCGAAGGGGACATCGAATCGAAGTAGCAGGTGAAGGAACAGGGGAGGGGGACAAGATAAATTCAAATCCAGGACTCAGAAGTCCCGAACCGCAAATCACGTTCCGCTCCTATATATATCGGGGATCATCTCTCTTCGACGCTGACCAACCCCTTACACGGTTACACCCATAGCTGTCATCCCCTTACTTATCCAATGTCGGCCAAGAGACGACCAGGACGCGCCCGAGACTCGATTTCAAAAGACACGCGAGATCTATCGCCCCCATCCGCATTCAAATCTACAATGACGTATCGTGAATAAAATGCCCGCCAAATTTCAACCGGGCTTTCGTCTCGATATCGTGGAATTAGTTTTACATCTAATTCGAACTTTCACCAAACGGATCTTTCGCGTTTCGTGATCACGTATACGCTCGCTGTTAACGCAGGATTAATCGAAGTGGATTTCGTGGAAATTGTACCGGTGGAGCGACAAAATGGTGGCACGTTCTGCGATTTTCAACGTATTGGGACCACTCCTGTTCCAATTTTTCTCAAAATATTTACCACTATAGCAGAGTTAATGATGTAGTTACTGAGATAATTATAAAAGTGTTTTATATTATACAATATATATACTATAGATAATTAGAAAATTAATTACTATAGAATTATAGAAAATTAATTACTGTAGAAAGATATATACTATAGGAAAGATAAAAATGTAGTCAATGAGAGAGTTATAAAAGTGTTTTATATTATAAAATATATATGCTATAGTAAATTGGGAAATTAATTAATTATAGAACTATAAAAAATTAATTACTATA
>NW_016908753.1:140386-143413 GCF_001483705.2 Eufriesea mexicana | reverse complement strand
ATATTATATTATAATAATATAAATATTACATTAAATATAATTTATATTCCAAAAATATTTCGAGAACTGGAAAGAACATTAACATAACTGTATTTCACCTAATGGCGACTATTTTCTATCGATAAACAAATACAAGCTTCTTAAACAAAAATGAACATTGCTAAAATATTAATAAAAATCGATACTATTAATCCGTTTATCATGTAAACCTAACACACTCAGATATAGAAGAAACTTGTCCATTTTCAAACGATCAGTTATCATTTTGTCGCGTCTATTTTTCACAACATAACCAGGTCAAATATCTAGAAGAAGGAAAAAAAGAAACAATAAAATTATCCTCAATTTTCTTTTATATTAAAGAGAAATATGTCATATGTAAAATTTACCGCATGCATGTGTAAAATGCACTGCATTAATTACGCGAATCGCTGAAGATCGTAGAACGTGCCATCATTGGCTCGCAGACTGTGCAACTGGAGAATAGCGTTTTTATCGTAGGCGCTACGTTTTCTTCCGAATGATTTAAATGGTCATCCGCATTTCCATCTCCTCTGCACGTACGCGCGATTACATGCACAGGCTCGGTGAGGCGTATCGAAAAAAGCGACCGCAGGTAGAACATCGCGCGGCGCGTACGTCATGACAAATTCGGAATAAACAAATGTGACAGGGCAGAATGGAAAATAACTCGGCTGACACAGATGGTCGTTGCTCAAGCGGGCAAGATACATACGCGTATGTGCACCGTATGCACGCGAATATGAAAGTAAGCAACGAACGACTGCAGTAACAGGTGCGTCAGGCCTTTGCTTTTGGCCCAGGCGAGGGATAAGGCTGTCTGAAAAGAATTTCTTCCTCATTGCGGTCGCAGAATTTCACCGACCGGAAGCTGCGCGAAAATTATTTCGCGCCTACCGTTATCCGGTCACACGACAACTTCCTCTTCCTCCCGCAGGAACAAGAGATGCAGAAAAATACTGCCGAACTTATAAAAGGAGAAACCAAACTCCATGACAGGGAGAAGCTAAACTGCTTGCAGCAAACCATAATGGAGGACACTTCGTTGAAAAAGGAATACATACATAATGGAAAATCGGAATTAATTATACCAAACTTGAAAAGTAGGTGGAAAACAAAGAATAACTAAACTGAATGCAATCAATTACCACGGAGAACACTTAACAGCAACAATAAATACACAAAAAGAAGAAAAATAGAAGATTATGACAGATGAACTGTGTTAAATTTTCGATACAACGCGAAAATGCAATCACCCCGTAATAAAAAAGGAAGAAAAAATAAAAGAAATTGGAAATCTAGAAAAATAGAATTAAAGTTGGAAAAAATATGGCGAAGAAGAAGAAACTGAACTGAACCGGATGGAAGCATCTCGTTGGACGCGAGGACGCGGACAATTCATCGGGAGGAGCACCCTCTGCAACAACAATAAATACACAAGAAGAGGAAAAATGGAAGAAGATTATGACGGATGAACTATGTTAAATTTAAGATACAACGCGAGGATGTAATCACCCCATAATAAAAAAGGGAGAAAAAATAGAAAAATTGGAAATCTAGAAAAATAGAATTAAAGTTGGAAAAAATATGGCGAAGAAGAAGAAACTGAACCGGATGGAAGCATCTCGTTGGACGCGAGGTCTCGGACAATTCATCGAGAGGAGCACCCTCTGCAACAACAATAAATACACAAGAAGAGAAAAAATGGAATAAGATTATGACAGATGAACTATGTTAAATTTTTGATTCACCGCGAAAATGCAATTACCCCATAATAAGAAAGGAAGAAAAAATAGAAAAAATTGGAAATCTAAAAAAATGAGATTAAAGTTGGAAAAAATATGGCGAAGAAGAAGAAACTGAACTGAACCGGATGGAAGCATTTCGTTGGAGGCGAGGACGCGGACAATTCATCGGGAGGAGCGCCCTCTGGGCTGGCATGGAAATGGAAGGCATCCCGCGTAAGAATAAAACCGCGGAATAAATATTGGATGTTTCTGCTACTTTAAACGGTAACGGAGCACCCCGTGTATAAACAGAAGTAGGCATGCACATGCAGAAATCCATATACACCGGTGGAGGGGGCGCAATATTTAGAGAGCACGGGAATCGAACGCTCGCGCCGTGTGCTCTGCCATCAATATACATGATCTATGTATATAACGTCTGGCGTGTGTGCACGCCTGTGCACCACACGAGCCTGCGTACACGCGCGCGTACCTAAGGATGCACGTGTGGGCGCACATGCGCGCGCGATATCCGCGGTTACCAGAGCTACGCGAGGCTCCAGACGGAAACTGCCCCCCTCACCCTTGCCACCCTATTTCCAGAGGGCCGAAATTTGCATACATACGACGTCACACACGACCCGCTTTAATATCTCCGGCCACGGCTGGAAATTAAGTCCCGAAACCCAAGCCGATGCACGCAGAACAATTGGACTAGCAAACGCCGCCATGTTCGCGATCGCGCTCGCTTCCGGTGTTTCGCGCCGTAAACGCGGCTGCTAGAACGATCCCCGGTCGATGATACCGCCACGGGAAATATTGTGGTTATCAAGCGTCCTTTGGCCAGCTGGTCCATTTATTTGATAACGGGTCCTTCGTAATTTCGCGTTTCGGAGCCAACGTCGCCCAAGTTCCCGAGGAATACATCGATACAATCGACCACCGAGCTTTTCTGTTTTTCATCTTGAAAAACGGAGTATGTAGATTAATTATCACGATTTTCTGACCTACTAAAAATGTATCGTTTAGGTCTTTATGTATTTCTGTGATCTTTTAATTTGGCTGTCTTAGGACGCATTCAGGTTATCACAATTTTGGAATGTGTCTTGTTAAGAAGGTGTTCTATGGATCTAGATATTTGTGACATTTTTTAATTTCACAATGTGAGGTACATGGTATGTCTCAAAAATTCTTAGAGTGCGTTTAAGAATTCTTGCAACGCGTAGCATAGTGATTTAAAATTGTAGGTGTATATTATAGACCGAAAATTTTGCGTTTC
>NW_016908753.1:131804-139838 GCF_001483705.2 Eufriesea mexicana | reverse complement strand
GCACATTTTTCTAAACATTTTTTCAAACATCATTCATACTAAGTTGCACTCGCATATGTATATATATCATCGCAAATGAGTTTCACTTGTTCAAGCTCATTCGCATTCACACATATAAAACCCAACACTCGCAATAAGGACATAAAGGAGTCTCCCATTTAACTTGGGATATGCGGTCCTAAGGTCGCAACACCTTTTTTGGTTCCTTCTTTTCATTGGAGGGCCTATCATTTTCCGGATATAACCATTCTTTCACTATATGCTCCCGGAATTTCCTTATTTTCATTTTTCCATTCGTTACTTTTTGATAGACGACACGTGCATCTATTATGGTTCTTATTAATAAATGTATTGTCAAATTGCGGTACCACTTTATGCTTTTTTGGGTATTTGTTGCATGTGCGATCATCTGATCGCTTCTGTCGATTCCAGACTTTCCATTATTGTATTCTATCACCGCCAAGAATTTTTTTTGTATATATACTATGATAAGAAGCAAGTAATTGGCAATGTTAACTGTTAGCATTTCACGCTGATACAATATCTTTTTGGACAATTCGTGTCCTGTCCGCGACAACAGAGTCGAGTGCGAGCAACGCGAAAATTTAGGAACGCAAAAGTTTAGGAATGCGTTCCGAGTGTTTGAAGTACCTAGCCCATCAAGGGCGAGGATGAGTGGGAAATTCGTAATGGAGGAAGAGAGCCTCGAGTATGAAAGGAGACGGAATGTAAGGTTTTAATAAGGGTGCAAGGACGCGGGCGAGACTGTGGATAGAAAATACACGCCAATATCTTCTACGTTTTTTAACAGTTAACACATCGGTATATTTAGATAAAAATATTTAAATAATGAAAACAACTCGCGATAAACTATTTTAAACGAAAAATTGATTGACGCTTTCTAGAAAATTCTTCTTTCGCTCTCACTCTTATTGACCATTGCATACCCATGTTTCCTCTTTGACGATTCTCACATAATTGTTTTATTCTGGCATATTCTTCTAAATATTTCTTTAAATATCATTCCTGCTAGACTGCACTCGCACATATTATATTTATATCATCGCAAATGAGTTTCACTTATTGAACCTCATTCGCATTCACATATGAAACCAACACTCGCATAACTGTGTTTACAGTACCGAATACTGACTAATTTTAATATCATAGTCAAGAGTAATCAAAGTCTATTCCAAATCTGACGAATATTTTTCAATTATATTTTATAGAAATTGAAAAAATAGGTCTTCTTCTCAACTTGATGTCAAACGTGTTAAACTGTTTCTATCTAATATTAGAATAAGATATTTCTCAAATTTGAAGAGGATAAATCCTAAAGAGTAGCAATCGTTATAAATTTCCTCATTCTAGCATTATTTTAAAATTAATCCCTACAGGTGTCAATTAGTTCCATAATTTTCTTCGCTTCGATAACGTCGTATCCGAACAAATTACCAATATAAAATTCGTATGTGACACGGTTTTATATTTTCTTACATTGTCGTATTAAATTTGGACTTGGGTGTCATACTGGTCGAAGTTAATTTTCGTTGAAAGAGCCGTGATACATAACGTGCAAAATTACTAAGAATAAACAAGATTTATTAATTCTTTTGTGAACTTTAGATATATGTTTACATAATAATGTGTTTTAATGTAACGTTTTTATGTAAAAATTATTTTTTATAGTTCTCCATCATGTGGTATCTTTCAAAGTAGTCTCCAACATGCAGTCCTGGTTTTCGATTACACGTATCGCAAAAATAATTAGTTTGGCGTCTTCCGCCAAGTGGATAGGTTCCGTGCAATGAACAGGTACATTAAGTTCAACAATCTTAGATCCCGTCGAATAATTAATTTTTTATTGTGGCTGATCTCTGTGCTTAACATCTGTCCAAGTAATAAATTCATTTATTCTACTGTTCTCATTTTCATCATTTTCTTTTATTTCACTTTCGAATTACCAAGTGGTATCAATCTGTCCATTTTCAACGTATAGACGTACGTACTCGATCGAGGAAAATTTGTTAGTCGCGGGGAGAAAAATAGAGATCCTGACGTGATGCTCAAAGACGGCTCGAAGACGCTGAAAGATGCTCGCAACGGCATCTTTACATTTAAGCGACCGTTTCTTGTGTATCGTCGATTCCCACCGATTCCGACACCGAGGGAAAAACGCAATCGTCCGCGGGAATTGTTAATGGACTGCCTTGGTACAAACGAGCGATCTAGATTCTGGAATGCTCTCTTATGACCGTGGCATTCTTTGCCGATGCGTATCCGCGTCACGATCTCGGAGCACCGGGTGATCTCATCGAGGATACCGATCGTTCGTGCCCCTTGATGAACGATTTAGATATCAACATCGGTTCTCGGTGCGCTGGAAGATTGATTATCGCGACGGCTAATAACCCTACGGTCAAAGAGAAGATGTCAGTAGGAACCTGCCCGAGCGTTTAGTCGCATAACACACGCGGCTTCATGTCGGTTATTAAGTCGCTACATGGCATTGGGAACAAAGAGCGCGTTAATACATCATCCAATCAGGCGATTGATCAAAAATTCAGTGAGCGGTGGTACACGGCGAGGCTGGGGACGATCAGCAATGAGATTTCTAGACCAGTGACCAATATTTCTTGGTATTCCTTCCACGTACTAGCAGCGAGTCCGTAAATCCTGTCGCCACTCACTGCGTCCTCGGTTCCACTCGGCGAGATCCTAAATACCAGGACAACGAAGAGAGGACCGCGGATCTCCAGCTGGGCCCCCGAAGGATCCCTTCGACCTGTGCGCCACACACGCGTAAATACCGAGCCACGTGTGCGCGCGTGTGCACGTGTGTGCACGCGTAGGAGACGTAGTGGACGTATAGAAGGCACACGGGGCCCCAATGGCTACCATCACTCGCTTTATAATTTCTTTCCCCCCCCCCCCCCTTTCCCTTATCTCTCGTCGGGATCTACCGAGGGCCAAGGAGAATCCTCCTTCCAACCTCCTTCCCTTCCACGAACGGTTCCTCTATCTTCCACCTCGGCCTCTTCTTTCACCTTTCGGCCTCCTCCCTCTCTCCCTATCGACGTGTACACATCGTCGCGCTGCCCGTTGTTTCTAATAGACGATTTGAATTTTTGAATATATTTCGGCTCCCGGCTCCGCTTTGTCCCTGCGATCCGTTCCCGTCTTCTATACCTCCCGTTTCGACTCCCTTTCGGCCCGGCCAGCCCCCTCCTCCCATCCTCCGCGTTATTATCTACTGTGCCGCTGCCGATCCAGACTGTCATCGTCTTTTCGGTGCTCGGGCGACCGGGAAAAGGAGTCAGAAGAGCTGCTGGTCCAGGGAATCATTTTGAAATATTTGTCGCCAGGCATAAATTTGAAGGCGGCGGTCTTGCATACTTAAATATCGTCCGGACCTTCTCTCTTTCTTCTCCCCATCCTTTCTTCTTCTTCTTCTTAGGTTTCTTCTTCTTCTGCCGCTGTTGCTGCTGCTGCTTCGTCTTCTTCGTGTTCTTCTTCTTCTTTCGCTACTTCTATTTCTTTTTCATCCTCTTCTCCTTCTTCTTCGTCTTCTTCTTCTTCTTCTTCTTCTTTTCTTCCACATCCTCAGCTCGTGCTCCAAGTTGCTGCTGACTCTTACCTCACCGCTTCTCTCCTTCCTCGTTTTTCCTCTTCTTCTTTTCGGGTCCCGACCTCCATTGTCTTCGGAGCGCTAATAAACTATCCCGGGGCCACCCCGTGCAGATACCCATTGTCGTTATTATTGTTCCTGCTCGCGAGTACGAGGAACGAATCGGGCAAGATTCGTCCCGCGCTCGTGCATTATGGAGTTTGAAATTTTCGATTGGTTGACAATCGGTTTGATCGATTTCCGTGCCTTTGTAGTTTCTCCAGTATCTGGCCTGCTGCATCTAACCTACGTAGCAACGGGTGCGATTCGAGATATCGGTAGAAAGTTAATGATAGTCTTCGCTTCTTTTTATTTTTCATCTTTCGTGATTTAACTTTCTTTTTATATCCTAGTGTAATTAGACTCGGTACCAAAGATTCGCATTGTTTGAACTTACCTCTGTGACCGAGAAAATTCTGCTAGGTGAATTTTCCAAATAGCGATATTAATTTATTTATTTATTTTACAATTTTTATTATCCGATTTTTAAGAATGTTGAATTTTTGAAATTTGTATCATAAATTTCTATTTGTCGTAACATAGATGTTGCGAATCGGTTAGGTTTTACCGTGATAATCTCTCAAAAAGAAGCGACCTCCGCCGTTAGGATTTATTAGAATTGTCGAAAACACCAGATGTCGTTAGGAGCGTATAGCAACATGGCGCGGGAGATTAGAACTCTGCAACGCTATTAAACATAAATATAGCACTCTATTAATATTTTAACACTTTACACTTGGAAATCTTTTCGTTACAGGGATATAGTAATTCGAAGATTTCCTGCCATAAAGTCGACGATATTTTCAAAACGGAAAATAAGTGCAAATTAACCGTTTGAGTCCTAAGCAGTGCTTGAGGCTTTCGGAAGAACACGGTCGAAAAATCCTGAACAGCGCTGATAACGCTTGCCTTAATCGAGTGCAAAGAAGTCCAAACGGCGCAATAGCGCTTGTCTAATTTTATGTCGAAAAATTCCAATCGTCGCAATAGCTCTTGGTACTATGTGACGTACATGCATCAGCAAAGTTGAGCTTGGGACTCAAACACTTAACAATAAGACGTAGAATGATTTTACCCCGGTATTCCATGCATTGTTTTGCAATTTTAAATTCGAGATATTAATTAACAACGATCTTTAAAATCCGATTAAATGGCGACTGAGAGTGCAAAGGGTTAACATTCGACTTGATAATTTCTCGCGTCTTATATATCCCTTTACCTACAACTCGCGTTCTCCAAATGGTACACGTAGATTACTTAATCGTTAATTACTTACTTACATCCAGAAAATCGGACATAGTCTCGAATAAAGCCACCATTCTCATAAATCGCGATATTTCATCAGATCTCTATGCAAACGATATTGGTTTAACTCCTTGATTACGGCAGATTTTGATACGTAGTGGCCATACCATACGACAAGAATTGAGATACGATATGCGCCATTTTTATGAAAACAAGCGCCCTTCGTGTCAGAAAACTAAACTACGCAGAGCGCCTATGGGCGCACTCCATGTGACAAACGCAAAATTTCCATGGCTCCCATAGGCGTCCTCCGTGTCACAAACGCAAAATTTCCAAGGCTCCCATAGGCGTCCTCCGTGTTACAAGCGCAAAATTGTTAAGCGCCCATAGGCGTCCTCCGTGTCACAAACGCAAAATTTCCAAGGCTCCCATAGGCGTCCTCCGTGTTACAAGCGCAAAATTGTTAAGCGCCCATAGGCGTCCTCCGTGTCACAAACGCAAAATTTCCAAGGCTTCCATCGTCCTCCGTGTCACAAACGCAAAATTTCCAAGGCTCCCATAGGCGTCCTCCGTGTCACAAACGCAATATTTCCAAGGCTCCCATAGGCGTCCTCCGTGTCACAAACGCAAAATTTCTAAGCACCCATAGACGCCCACAGTAGTCAAGGGGTTACAAACTTCGCCGACCACGTACCCTGAACACAGCCTTGGCAAGAATAATTACCAAAGTCGGAATCACCGTGTCACCGTTTCGCTTACAAGCAGTAATCACCTCTATCAGCGCGCACGGTTGTTATTTAATGAGCGACACAACAGCGTTCGTTACACGGCGCTGGTTTCGCTATCGAGGCTCTGAAAGATTGCCGCAGATAGACGGCGCATAAACGTCTTTCCAGTCGTGTAACTCCATTACATTATTTCAACGGTCGTATTGCGCGGATCGGGGTTTCTGTAACCAGAGGTGCACACGCCTCGTTCCCGATCCCGGCAATCTCATCGCGCACCTTAAGTATCCGGATAAGATTAAATCCCTAGACGACGTGGCCCCGTCGCAGAGGGCGTCCGCCATCACGCTGAAGGAAGGACGCGCATCCAGCCCCGGCGACTCGAGCCTTCGGGAGAATGCGGAAAATTAAGATTAGCAGATAAGGTCGGCTTAAATCGGGGCCCGTGATGTCTCTACGACTTCATTTCGAGTACACGGCTGCCTACCGCACGCGACAGACGTAATGGCGCGACGACGCTAACTCTGATAAGTCCGTGGCGTGAATCGGGAATACGGTGTCCACGATGAGAGGAATCCTCGTGGCCTGGATCGCCGATAGAGAATTCGTGAACAGGAGCTGGGAGCGAAGGGAACGATACACGGGAGTAAAACGGGAGCCGAGTGTAGCGGCACGCAAACTTCTCTCTACATTGGCCTCCAAATAAAAAGGATGCCGGGTGTAATATGAGAATCTCGTATAGTAGTGGCTAAGATCTAATCTGCTGTGTCTGTCCACGGGGGGAAACACTAGACACAGAGGGAACACCAGCGGACAGGCGGATGGGCCCCTACCAAACAAGAATCTCGAGCTACCTTCTTGGAATAAGGAGTCTCGCGGGTCTTTCGAGGTCAGCATCCTCGAAATATTACAAAATTTCGCCTCTTTCTCCCCGATACCAGTTCGACCGTGCCTCTCGCTGCCTTTTCGACAGCCTCCTTTCGCACGGTGTAATGCGTGCAGAAGGGTTGGATTTATCGTTCCCTCGAATTATTAGCGAATTATTAAAAATTAAAATTAATTTTCCCATTAATGAAAATTAAAGATTTAGGATTTCGTTATTTTTACAAATAATAAATAATTTCGCGTGAATTCCTTCACAATTATATAAAGTTGATGCAATAATATCTTACAATGAAAGTGCAAGTCCTTTGAATAATAGATTTAGTTGAAATTTTGCAGGTTTGTAGATTGTAAGGGTAACTACTCGTTAGTGTTCGAGATATTCGTGATTAGAGTTTTATTATTGCCTTAATTACAGATTTATTTCGAATATTTAACAAGTGTCGTGGCCTAATGGCGATATCCGAAAATTGCCACCAGCGTGAGAATTATTAGTGCGATTTAAAATTAATTTTCCCATTAATGAAAATTAACCATTTAAGATTTCATTATTTTTACAAATAATAAATAATTTCGTTTGAATTCCTTCACAATTATATAAAGTTGATGCAATAATATCTTACAATCAAAGTGCAAGTCCTTTGAATAATAGATTTAGTTGAAATTTTGTAGGTTTGTAGATTGTAAGGGCAACTACACGATAGTTTTCGAGATGTCTATGATTAGAGTTTTATCATTGCCATAATTATTGCCGCTTTTAGTAGTTTGGGTTGGTATTAGAGTCACTGATCAACTGGGCAACCATTGACAGTTGTCATGACTAGTTTCACATATTAATTACTAGGTATTAACCATTCTACTGTGATGCCAATTTTGTAAAACGCTAGAAACAATTTTGCAAATACTAGAATTGTAAATCGAAGATGGAATTCACTGTGGGATGGAACGTGGAAGTCTATGAATGTGACGAATTAGGTTTATCATAATACAGAATAAATAAATACAGTATATTAAGGGGCAAATGAAATATATTTAATAATATTAGGAATTATAATTATAAAACGTGATCTGCTCTTTGTTTGATACGATTGTCGTTTTTAATAGTTTGGGTTGGTATTAGAGTCACTGAGCAACTGGGCAACCATTGATAGTTGTCATGACTGGTTTCATATATTAATTACTAGGTATTAACTATTCCACTTTGACACTAATTTTGTAAAACTACTGGATAGTTTTCGAGATATTTGTGAGTAGAGTTTTATCATTGCCATAATTACAGATTTATTTCGAATATTTATCAAGTGTCGTTGTGGCCTAATGGCGATATCCGAAAATTGCCACCAGCGAGGGAATATTAATACTAATAATAATATTATAATAATATAATACTAGTAATAATACTAATACTAATGATAATTATTAATTATAAATATTATATTATTAATACGAAATAAAATTCTACAATACAATAAGGAATTATGAACTATGATTTCTGTTAACGTGACAAAGACATGG
>NW_016908753.1:108723-130313 GCF_001483705.2 Eufriesea mexicana | reverse complement strand
CTCTACAATTATTCGTTATTCACAGTTCATTAAAAACAGACCTGGGTACTTTGAAAAATTTCCAAATTGCACTACCTTAAAATTATTGGAAAAATAATCTACTTTTGAAACGACACCAAAAATTTCACGAAGAACTGTACGTAAGAAGTAAATCAAAGTATATGCAATTAAATAATTTATTTGTCACTTCACGATATAAACTGTGTCCTATACTCTACGATTATTCGTTACTCGATTTTGATAAAAGTAATTGGTCTCTTGATATGCACATTGTTCCAACATTATCGATAAAATTATTTCAGAAATAGATCTTCGATTAACTCTTTGGGGCACGCTGGGATTAAAAGTGTCCCACCTTTTTGATGCACCGTAACGCATGGTGGGACATTTTCAGTCCCACCTCGAAATATTGCAATAGCTGCACGCGCATAGGTTTATATTTCGTCTTATTTACGTAAAGCAGTTGGTAATACCTTCGACAAATGTTATAAATGTATTCGCTCGTGTTGGCAACATTCGACATGCCAGTACAGGTTCATCGATTGTTGCAAGCGGATGGTTTATTGCGACAATCTTTTTCTCCTGGTTTTGTTTTTGCATTATGCGATTCCTTTATTAGCAAAAATATACCAATTGTGTTTCATTTAAACCGCGATAAAATTCCTATGCAACGTGTGTCTATTTTATTATCTAAAATCCTGTGCCGCAAAGAATTAAAGAATAACCGTGATCTAAATAATTATTTTGGATATTTCCGAATTCGTAACGTTCGAATAACAATCATTGTTCGCAAGTTATCTCGAAATAATTATTTAAAATAATTTTCAGTGGAGTCTGCTTCGAGCATACCAACGTCTCCTCTGAATTATACAATTCAATCGCTCAAACGTTAGCTACCCTTAAAATTTCCATTAAAAAGAAGAGAATCCCGGTCTGAATGGAAGACGCAAAAAGGTCGGAGAATTTGGGGTACAAAAAGTTGCGTAGAATTTGGCCGGAGTCCTTGAGGGGGCGCTAGAAATAGTAAAAGAAGAGGTGGCCGAGTCGGCGGGCGATTAAGCAAATAAGAATCGTTTCGATTAGCATATTTCGTTGGCCGGCTGGCCATCGAGGCGCAACGGATCGTAAAGGAGACGAGTAGGCTGACATTGCGCGGGGTGTGCTTGTGAGGTGCCAAGGGGGATGAATGGAAACAAAAGACCGATCAGTATCAACGCGCACGCGGTTCTCGTCACGGTCCTGGCTGACCCTTTCCTCCACGACGACGAACCATCGTGCGTGGCGGTCCTCCGATCCTTATCTGCCATGTGGATTGCGACGAAATTTCATGAAAGCACGGCCCGCTCTTTTGTCACTGACGAAATTCATTAAATCGATCGCCGTCCTACCACCGTTTCCCCTCTTAAGCGATTTATACACCACCGATGTTTTATTCTTCTCACGAGAATAAGCTCCTGCAAATTTACATATACGTATACACGGTATGCTGCGAAATGGTACCACGTCTCTCCATTTTTACCATTTCTTTCAACTAACGCCATGTACAGTCAATTATAAAAATGGTATACAAATTTTCGAGTAATCGGTTTTAACTAATGAAACGAAGAATCTTTTATTGTCGTGCGTGTTGTATATAGATGTGATCTATGTTTTATTTTATTGCTTTTAATGGGGATTATTATTAACACGCGTTGGAGTAGAAATTTTGAAAATGATATTGGAGCAAGATACGAGAGAAATTGTAGAAAATTGAAATAACTAATACGAAATTTGTGCAACATTGGATATGAATTGTAGGTAGAATGGACAATAATACTAAACGAATAACTCACGAAATATATTTCAGTTAAACTATTTAAATAATAAATTATTTAAAATAATAAAGACACTTCAGTCTTTCCTGAAATTTCTTCTTTCACTCACTCACTCACTCTTAATAACTATTAATTTTACGTGTTCACTCTTTGATGTTTGTCAGACAACTATTTTATTTTTGCACATTCTTCTAAACGTTCTTTCAAATATCATGTACACTAGATGGCACTCGGTCACTTCGTGATTATATATATTTATTATATTTATCATATTATATTTTATTATATGTATCATACATTGCACAATTATAGGACAAATGAGCTCCACTCATTCAACCTCACTCTGACACACATAAAACCATACTCACACTTGAATGATATTGTGAATATCGCGATTAGCACGGTGTGTATATATTCTAACATGTAGTTTGAATCGTTAAATTTGAAATTTTTATTTTTATATGGGTAAATAAAATATTTAATTTATCAAGAATATTATATTCTGTGTTTTTGTATCTCAATATGATGGTATTGCAGTTTATAGTAAGACGAATGTGATATTCTTGTATTTTACACTCATATACATATATCACACTCACACACATAAAACCACACTTACAGTTGCATAATATTACAAATATCGCCATTAGCACGGTGTGTATATATTCTAACAGGTAGTTTGAATCGTTAAATTTCAAATTTTTATTTTTATATGGGTAATTAAAATATTTAATTTATCAAGAATATTATATTCCGTGTTTGTGTATCTCAATATGGTGGTATTGCAGCTTATAGTAAGACGAATGTGGTATTCTTGTATTTTACATTCACATATATATATATCACATTCTACAATTATAGGACAAATGAATTTCACTCATTCAACCTCACACTCGACACATAAAACCACACTCACAGTTGTATGATATTGTAAATATCGCAATTAGCACGGTGTGTATATATGCTAACAGGTAGTTTGAATAATTAAATTAGAAATTTTTATTTTGAATGGGTAAATAAAATATTTAATTTATTGAGAGTATTATATTCGGTAATTGAGTATTTAAATATAGTGGTATTGCAGTTTATAGTAAAACGAAAGTGGTATTCACATACATATATAACTCTCCACAATTATAGGACAAATGAATTTCACTCACTCGCATGAATATATCTCAATATCCTGAACCCGAATGCGATCGCAAAAATTGCCAACAATAGAATACGAGGAAAGAAAATTTTTCCTTATTTACTCATTATTTTTGGATTATATTATATCTACAATATTAACATTCCCATATAAAATTGTCCACGATAAAATTAAGATAATAATATTTTCCTTAACTTATCTTATAATCTTCTTTCTCCAAGAAATTTCGTTCAAAAGATACTCGATAGAAATCCATGCAAAATCTCTGCAAATAATCCGCGAATTTTCAGCCCGTTAAATTATCCGACTCTCGAAGCGTTCTGTAACCCGCGCAGCAAACTATAATCTCTCATAGTCCGCTGCCTACCTGTTCGTTAAACCATGATTTACACAATCCCGTATTCGAGCGCGAGCGTAAAATCAATTTCCCGTACTTGATCCTTAACAATTATTGAAACACGTACGCGCGCGGTCTGATGGTGCCGAAGCGGTCTCGTCGGTGCCGACTTCTATGAATATGAACTGACTAATGTCGGCCATAATGTCGCGCAATTACGAAGACACAGCGTATATTTGCAATTACCGTATCTCGTGTATCCGCGTACACGAGCGACTCGACACATGGGAAGATGGAGAGCAGGACAGAGACGGGTGTAGAGCGGTAAAGAGAGAGAGAGAGAGAGAGGGAGAGTGAGAGGGTTCGTGATATGCACGCGCGGCATTGTACGTGTGTCGAAGAAATTGTACATGCACTCGCGATATTGCACATGCAGGTACAACGTTGCACGTGCACGCACCTTGGAGTACATCATCACACCAACGCGAGTGCACGGATGCACCCGCCGGCAGGTCGCCACGCTATGCAAGTGGGAGTTGAATGGAATGCTGGTAGGAATGCAGGGCTCCTCCCTGCAGGGCGCACGGTGCATTATAGAGTTACGAACTCTTCGTTGCAACGGGTGGGCCTGGCGATTTCGAGGCTCTCCACCCTTTCTTTTTACATTCGCGCGGCTTTCTGCACGTGCTCTCGGAATGACGACAACGGCACGGGCCAAACGAAGCGTCTTTTTTACCGAGCATTTGACTAAGACACCGCTGCCACCTCCGTGATCCTTCGTCCACGCAGCATCTTCCGACCGATGAACAGCCAATCGTGATCCTGGATGTCTCTCATACGAATTTTGCAATTAAATTTGTATTTTTGGTGATTTGGATTAGGGTTTCAGGGATTTTTGATGATCTGGATTAGGGTTTCAGCGATTTTTGGTGACTTGAATTAGGGTTTCAGCGATTTGGATTGGGGTTTCAGCTATTTCTTATGATTTCGATTAGGGTTTCAGCAATTTTTGGTAATTTGCATTAGACTTTCAGCGATTTTTGGTGATTTGGATTATGGTTTTAGCAATTTCTGATGATTTG
This sequence comes from Eufriesea mexicana, assembly GCF_001483705.2. Classification (NCBI taxonomy): domain Eukaryota; kingdom Metazoa; phylum Arthropoda; class Insecta; order Hymenoptera; family Apidae; genus Eufriesea; species Eufriesea mexicana. Next base: position 125,930 of record NW_016908753.1, on the reverse strand, counting down.
GATTAGGATTTCAGCGATTTTTTGTAATTTGCATTAGAGTTTCAGCAATTTTTAGTGATTTGTATTAGGACTTCAGCGATTTTTGGTGATTTAAATTGGGGTTTCAGCGATGTTTTGTAGTTTGGATTAGGGTATCAGCGATTTTTGGTAATTTGGATTAGGATTTCAGCGATATTTGGTACATTTTTGATAACTCTTTGATTAATTCTTTGTGAATCTTTTCGGGTATTTTTGCAATTCTTCTTTAGCTTCTAAGAGGTAATACTTCGGTAAGCTATTCTTGCTTTACGATTTTTCTTGATAATACTTAATCCGATGATGAAGTAGGTTTCAGATTGGTTTTGGTTCTTGTGAATCTACTAGACTATTTTTTTATATAGACGATGCTTAATGAATATCGGTACCAGTGTACAAATTTATGTACATGTACATGCTTTTCCTAATCGTCTTTGTAGAATCGTATGAATTGTAGAATCATGTAATCACGTGTACCTATATATCCATATATAAAAATTTGTTTTATTTATTTAATATCCTTTTCTTGTTCTTGTAAGTACATTACGAGCACACTTATATATTTTTGTAACAATTTTTAATTTTTAAAATTTACATCGAACGAATCTTAAATAACAAAATAAATAACTAATCTGTTTCTTCCATAGCCAAGTAAAATTCTGACCATAGAGAATTAATCTCGAATACTTTCTTTGCAAATACATCTACAACACCAGGCATCGAACGAAACAATTGTATATTATACCGAACGATCTTCTTTAAAACGATTTAAGCATCTACCCATGATCTCCATTAATTTTAAAAACACGAAGTACCCAAGAAGAATCACTCGACTTCTTTCCTTTCATAATTCATGACGCGATACCAACGTAACGCTCCTCGACCAACCACGAACTGCCTCTCATTCCACGTTTAGTCGCCATTTTGCGTTAATTTTTAACCGATCAATCGACTTCTTCGCCTGGAACCTGCTGTTCCCCGAACGATTACCGATCATATCATTCTCGCAGAAGGAAGCAGCGGTTAAAAGAGACGATTCCACGCGTGGCGAATTCCTTTTACCAAGACACCCGTTGTGCACCGGTGAGAACAGTCGAAACGGAATGAGTATCCGGCCCGTAACATCGTCGGACTTCGGAGCATTTAAAATTAATTTGACCGAAACAAAGCGCGATCGATCAATAAGTATTGTTGGCATAGTCCGACGGGACGATCGACGAACGTCACGTCGCGAAGGGGGTCGGGGGGAGAAGGAAGGTAGGTGTGGGGCGCCCCACGGGGTTTCAATTTTTGAATTTTCGGGTCATTAATCTCGTACGTCACCGACAGCGCCGAAGTGTGCGTGCATCAGGAACAACCATTGTTCTAATTCAAATCAGCCCGATCCGATCTCTAACGTTCGCTCCTCTTCGTCATGCGTCCCCCTCTCAGCCCCTCTCTGTTCAGCCCCTCATCCTGGCCGTGTGTCTAACATCTATCCGTACTGTCCGGATGGACGTTCATTCGTTCCGTGATGTATTATAATAGATTCGTTGCTTCGGAATCATGCATTTCGCCTCGAACCCCATTACGCAAGATGCACGTATTGCTAACCGAACTCTCGCTCTCTCGCTCCACGGGCCCCGTATCTGTCCCACTCCTCGATCCCCCTGTCCCGCCGAGTTGTTATAGGAATTTCAATAGATGTCTATGGAAATCGGCGAAGAACCTTGACATTCGAGTGACTGACGCTGGAAGATCATTGGAAATCGAGATCGCTCGGCTAGCGTCGCGCGAGGCCACTAGACTCTTCCTCGCCAAGAGCAGCTTCCATTTGACAAATATTTCCCAAGCGATTATTCTTTAGCTCACTACAACGGCATCCACGCCATTTTTGATTGCAAATGAAAAAGGATAGCCATAATCGTGGCGTATTGCCCGATCGAGACATGTCAAAAGACTCTAGAGATGAGGTTTAAGGAAAGAGAATTCGAAAGGATCGAGTTTGGGTCAGAGATTTTAATTTATATGGAAAGGTGGAATAAATAGTGTCCGAAGTAATGGCGGATCTTTCGTGTGCTTGGCAGTTATGGACAGCATTTCGCTTCCATCTTGTGCTCGACGTGTACACTCTTGCGTGAAGGTATTGAAACGTTAATACGTGCGATGTTTTCGTGTTAAATTAATATATTCGATGAGAAGGAGAATTAGAATATAGTTCGAGGGTAATTAAATGATAAAAATTTATTAAGCGACGTTGATTCGGTTTTCGTTACTTACGGTAGCCTGAAAGCGGTTTTTCACGCAACTCACTAGCGCCACCGCTACCCGTAATTACGACAAATGTGAAATTAAACCGTGAATATCTCGTATATCGTTGAATTATAACATATTTCGTGTTAACCTTATTAAGTTTGTTGTTTCTCTTTCAATTTATAGATACTTATTATTTCACGAACGCTTTTCGTTTTACATATCTCGTACCAGTGATCGAGACTGTGAAAAGAAGCGAATTAATTTCTAATTTTATCCGCGTAATCTTGGAATTCCATCGTTGCCACGTGTACCGTGTCGTTTTGAAGATTTTGGTTGAACGTGGGCTGGTATTTCCGTGGTTGAACGCAGCGAATGTAAACGTTCGAATATTTTCGTGCGCGAGTGTCGAAATGCTGCGGATCTGCACGTGCACGGGGCAGCCAGTTCGTCTTATCAGGAAAGAAGACGTGTCCCGCTAATCCAATAATTCTTGCTGCCGAAATACCTATTCTTGTTAAAATTTCTTGCAACGTCGGAAGACCCGGTGTGTAGCAGCGGGCTGGAGATTGATCTGGCCAGGCTAACAAAGAGCTAACTCGTGGCTGACATGGCGGAGGAAACATGAAACGAGCTAACGACTTTTTGGCCAGCTACGTCCACACGTCCTTATCGAAATTCTTCCTGGAAAAAGTGCTTGACACGGAGTGGCACTTGGTCGTGGACCAGCCGAGTGATCTCGCGAGACAAGAGAGCGGTCCTCTCCCGGTGGAAGCGTCCAGGTACTCGAAATTAACCGGTCGGCTACCCGTCATAACAGCCACTGATACGCGCCAAAAATTCATCCGTCGTCCGGAAGCACGGGGACAAGGTGCGCGTTCCTCGCGCAGGCAACCACTCGGTCCAACGTTTTAATTCAAGAATTTTTTGAATGGAACCGCTTCTGACTCGCCGCGAAGCAAGTTGAACTGGCCTGTTAACGGGCATTTCGGGGCCTTCCACGCACCGCTCGGCCCCTGCTTTTATCCATAATTTCATCTTAATTTCAGACCGGTGTGTGTCTGTCCGCGGTGCCGCGTCGCATTCAGGTTTATGAAATTCCCCGCGGCATGACAGATGGTTCCGGCGTGGCCGTACGTGATTCTCTCCTTTTACATATCCCCTGTCTCGCCTAGCCTCTTCCTCCTCTGCTTCCTTCTTCTTCGCCGTGTATCCGCGCGCGCTCGCGCGATACGGTCGGTTTTCTTTTCTCGCTCCCGCCTTTTTTCTGATCGTACAGCCCGATTGCGCGCCTGGACCAGCTCCTCCAGTTCGCTCTTCCTCTCCACCTCCTAAGTTGACCGCCTTCTAACGCGGCGCCGCCATGAATGAGACCGGCCACGACTCTTGTAATTCAAATATTTGAATTCATTAGGCGAACCACGCTCGTACCCTCGTTCCCTTCGTCGAACCGTCTTCCCGTCCACGTTCTCGTGCCGCCTCCTCGATGCCTCTCTCCTCTTTTCCGCCCGATATCTCGCCTCCTTCCTCCCTGGCCTCTGCGCATGTAACAGGCCCCTGCTATTAATGGCCCCCTGTTGTCCTCTCGTAAGCACGTCCGTTACATGCGTGCCCGATTTCACGTTTCGTACAGATGGGGGAATAACAAGTACGCACTTTTATGGTAACGCCGTGCCCCGGTACATTCCGTCCTTCGACTCGCGTGTTCCGAGACCAGAGAGATTCCGTGCCCCGGAATCTTCCGTTTAGGCGCACGGCCCCTCGCCCCCCCTGCCGCCCAACCAATCATCCGTAACGCCTTCTTTTGCCTCCTTGCTTTTTCCTTCGGCCATTTGCCTCTCTTTTTCCACATTTATGCCACATTCGTGCGCATTATGCGCACACGCGCAGATGCATGGCGGAAGGAATGCGAATTGCTCGGTCGCAGCTTCCACAGGGGTACGAAGATACCAGGGGGTACGCCAAGTTTCGTCTTTTATACGCCAAATACACCAAACAGGTGTCATTAGCATCTCGGCTATTAACATTTAGCCAACCGTACGCCACAGAGCGAACTATACGGTTTTCACCGCGCTCCGGGAACCCAAACTGCTCTATCCACCGGGCATTTTTCGCAAATACCGAATAAGGGGTCTTAAAAATTGGTGAATTTTATTATATGTTGTGCTCTATAGAAGCAGTTCGTCAGTAATTGCGAGCAACTCCAAGTAGAGGTAGTGTAAGTAATAACCGAAAGCGAGAAACGCGTTGCTAAGGTCAGAATGGGAGACCGGGCACCGACTTACTTTAAAATAGGGAGATCTCCCCGATCGGTCGGCTAAGTGTTAATTATTCGGGTAAAGAGAGTCTGACTCGTTGGAATCGGATGAGGAATATTGGCATCGAGTGCAATAGCGATGCATGGGCGTAGACACGAAGTCAGTGCGATGAGGTGTCCGCACGCTGACGGATAATACACTTGCATGTCCAGCGTGGAGCGTAGAAATGAATATGCGATCGAATAATGCTGTGATTCTTGATCAAACTAACTCTTTGGACTATCCTGTATCTAATTGCACCACGGAGAACCGACAAATGACGAATCTTGGCATAAATTTCGAATATACAGCGATAAAACGCTGACCATGCACACTGACGTATGGAAATGAACGTAAAGATACAAAATTCGCGTATAGCCTATTGTACCAGTCACTGACAACCTCGATATCAGACATACGAATTTAAACCTCAAAACTTACCACTCGTAAAGTCGAAATTCGCTTATAAGTCAATGTTCACTGACGTGATCTTCGCAGAGGCGCAAGGCCCAGGACGGAAGATCGGGCAGAAAAATGCGAATCTCGATCTGGCGAGCTCGAAATGCGTCTCTCGATTTGAAATTCAATAGAAATGGGGGGACAAATGGGAAATTTTCTGTCTCTCGTCGCGCTGGTATTCCGCGACAAGGGATTCCTGGTCAAGCGTTTAGCCTGCGCGTGGAGCGACATAACGCAGATATTCCGCGTGAAAGTATCCCATGCATCTCGTCACCGTGTTACTCGTTCAGACCTGTGTACGTGTGTCGAAGTGGTACGTGCGAATGCAAGTGTACCGTTTTTTATGGTAACCAGCGCATTCCAGCCGTATGCGTATAGGATTCTGGGAGGGCAACGCGTCCCATGTTTTTCCAACGATCGGGCCTGGAACGTGCCTAACGAGCTAACGCGCTCATTAGAAAATTCTGCTTGCCCGCCGATCGAGCCGCATTAGCAATCGGCCGATCGCCACGATAGTGGAACGTTTATCGCCTCGGAACGACTGGCTGCCAGCCGACCACCGGCAGCGCCAGCTACATCGACAACTAGAGCAGCCAGCGCGCGGGTACCACGGGAGAATCTCGATGTCCTTTTCCCTGTTCGAAAGTGAGGGAACACTTAGCGCCAGGTGCGATATAATTCTAAGCTGGTGAACTACCGCGGACTTTGCGCACCTCCACGCCGATTCCTGTCACGCGCACTGAAATCGTGCCACCGGCTGAACAAAAACCTCTGCGTAAGAAGGACGATGTTTCAATCTCCCAGGCCTGGTCCTGGTTGAGGAATTTTCTTTTCGGTATGATGCACGTTCGGTATGGTGTGTAAGGGTATTTTCGATCCTATCGTAACCGAGAGTAATGGTATTCGCGTGATCGGTGGTACTGGGCAGGAGAGAAGTTATCAAATGGCGAATAAATTTTTATGGTGTTCGATATTGCGCGAACACGTGTTGATTCGAGTTAGCAATTTGTGCTGTAGTTCACTGACAATTATAGATGTCGAAAGATCTGATCTGACATCCTCACAGCGACAGAACAATATAGTTTGTACTGCCCATTTCTATATTTTTATACATCATAGATGAAGTGCTCCTTACTTACCATGTCTCCATATAGCAATAAGTGCAACTACCTGTAAATTACCTGGAAACTGCGCGTACTCTGTCTCAGAGTCTTTAGTTTTATAAACTTAGGTTAACCGCTATTCCTATTTATACGTTTGAGGATATTTGTTGGATTTGTTATTTGTTATGTAAATACCCAGACGATTTAATAAACGTATGTTGCAAAAGACTAACACACTAGCGCCGCCCTGTGCTCTTATCTAACGTTAGTTAGATCTTTATTAATTACTAATTCCGGTAGATGGCGTTGGCTGTTCAATAAACGAAATACAAGGCGATTCACCCGACACTTATAAAAATTTATTTTGTGTCCAATCTGGTCGATCGATGCTTCGTATTTTAACGCGTCGAGTGAAGGAACCAATTTCCCACTTAACACACTAGCGCCGCCGTGTGCTCTTATCTAACGCTAGTACACTAGTATTCGTAACTACATCAAATGCATTCTAAATATCGTTTATTTCGCTATTGTCGTTGGTATTAAATATTGTCCGAGTATACTAGCATATTTATCCGAAATAATATACGAACAAATTTTTCTATTATCTCGATTTCTTATCAAAACGCGAAGAGTGTTTTACGCCTTTTAATGGTTATACGTAACAGTTCATTACATGGCCCGAAATAATATCGAACTGCTCGGATGAAGAGCTATCAGGAAAAATGAGATCAAGAGCCAACAATTATCGATATATTCTTTAATTGAGTAATAAGTCAAACGTTACATTATATTTAAAGCGCTCAAGACGACTTTCGTATCTCGATAAAAAGGCGCAATAACGGAAGATTAATTTTTATATCGCGTGTTCATCTTCGTACCGACTTTCGTTTAATACAATTTTTCATGTAACAGTCAATAAGTAATTCCAGATGAAATATTTCGATATAATAATTAAAGTTTAAGATATTCCTTGAACCCAGCGCAATACGTTATATAAATACACGTAACACCGCGTGAAAGTAAAAATGTTCGAGCAAATAAGACACGTGTTAATCTCACATTTATCGCGTTAATATTTCCTCACTTTTGATTGATACTTTCTTCGATTAACAATAACGATTAATAATAACATCGAATTTATCGTGTTTTACTCCACTCGTTAAAATATCCAAGTGTAATTTTAGGAAAATGTTTTTAGCCACTCGACGGTTAATTAAATCCAATTTACCGAAAAATAACGTAGGATGGCGAAACTGGTTTTGAGACACCAAAAACTGACAGAACACTAAGAACGGTATACCACGAATACAAAACTCATAGAACTAATTTAACTTAGGAAAAGGACACCAAGATAACGCAACGAAAACACACAAAGACGCACTCTGATTTGAGTCTCTTTCCAACATCGAGCTACTCACGCTCGTGCCGGTCACAATTAATTCCTAAGGACTCTGTTTTGGTCGTCAAGGATCCTGCATTTATGCTTTTCTTAACACGTTCACTGCCAACTACGAGATATCTCGTAGGTTGTTTCCTTGCCCAGGACGCCTACTACGAGTTATCTCGTCCCTTCGTTACTTGCCACATTTATACAGCTACGAGGAAACCCGTAGTATAACAGTGTAAATATGAATAGGTGGCATCAGGAAAGAGAAGAAAAATCAGGTTTGGCTTAAATGAACGGAAAATACAATTATACAAAGTTTATTCAAAAAGAAAAAGTTTATACAAGTTTATTCCTGCAGAATAACATTTTTCTATTAAATCAAATTGGCTTCTTAGACCGGAATCGTGAAAAGTCGCGTGGCAGTCAACGCGTTAGCCCTTTGCGCTCGTCGATTTTTTGGCTGAAGAAGAGTAGGAGTTCGAAGATTTTCTACTATGAAGCTGGCGATATTTTTTTCAGCAGTAAATAAGAAATAGTATAATAATTGACACGTAGAATTATTTGATTTCGATACCTCGTACACCGTTACGTTATCTTAAATTTGACATATTAATTAACATCGGTCTTCGAAATTTTATCAAATGGCGACTGAAGGGCGTCTCTCGAGTGCAAAGGGTTAACCTATGCTTCACCTCCCCGTAGAGACCATGCAACTTAATTTTGTTACCCAAAATAACTTTTTGGTTTATAATTTGTTTTTATTGGCAATGGCCGATTCGCGACTTCTTTCGAAATGGTATCCTACGATAATTTTCCAGGATCTTCTTTTCAAATGAGAACAAAATGAAGGATCGAGGGATTTATTAGAAACTTCTTTTAACATACCACGTACATCGATAGGACGTATCTTTGTACGGAATGATCCATCGTTACGTATTCCACGTTGATAAAAGAAGAGATTCGACGACATGGGGGAAATGTTATTGCGCAGGACGAGAGAGAAAATTCGGCCATACGAAATTGGATTCACTGGCGCGCAATTTAAGATTCACCGGTCCCGAGTGGAGATATCGGTTTTCATATCGTGTCGATACTGATTCGGGGCATTTGCAATTGTTTAAAGTAAACGTTTGCCCGGAATATATGTTCGCATGAATATTTTGGCCATTGTCGGTCTGGCTGCTTGAGAAAACAGATCGTGTGTCGATCCTCCACCCTGTCGCTATTCCGTCCACATCGATCCTCCGCATCCACCTGCGTTTTGTGACAGACTTTGTAGCATGTTGTAGAGCCATGATGAATGTTCGATCCCGCTTGTAGCCTCTTCATGAAGATGTTAATGCCGACTGACGGATACCCCTCGGTGCTATAGCCGGACGCAAAGATGAATCGAATTTTCATTGAATATTCCATAACTTATGCGCCACGAGCACCAGCCAGCACCGGCGAAGCTCGCGTTTCCTCGAGAACGTCTATAAACATGCTCGCATAGATTACAATTTGCGTAGTTTCTGTGTTACTTCGAAATGTATGGTCGCGTTTACACTTAGCGGATGAAAAGCTGTCACGGAGAAGTAGTTGAGTCCATTATCTAGATTACATCAAAGTGCAGTTCTGCTGTTCTCTGGAGAAATTGATATTGTTTCGATAACGGAGAGGAAAAATTACCGACCTCGCTGCTTTGGTTAAGTAACCTTCGTCTAGCTTCCTCTCAAGAGTGAACGCTATTCGAGCGTAACATTTCCCGTGGACACGTGCAAATTAGGGTGTTTTAGAAATACAGGTACTTGAAAAATTTGCATTCGAATAGGGTAACTAGGGTGTCTCGGCTGAAGGGGGTTATTTAAATTCTTATTCTTCGTTTTTAACGGTTTGAACGATTTCGAAGAAGGAATATTACGGAAGACAAATTTTTCCTTGAGATTTTTTTGGGGCTTTCAGATATTTTTTGTTTTTTGGGATCATCGGTGTGTTCTTATCGGAGAAGTTATTTAAGGAATATTTTAGTGTTTTAGTATTAGTTAAGTTTAGTATTTTTGTATTTTTTAATATTTATAATATTATGAGGAATATTTTCTTGCTTCGGTAAAGTAATTATTATTTGTTGAAAGATACGATGAAAGAAGGTACACACTTTCCTGATGAAAAGATACTGAAAATTATTATTAACAATTTTTTTATATAGTATTCGTTTGTGAAACCACTCAAATTTTGTAACCCTTCTATAAAAATAAAATAAAGCACCCAGATGCTTATCTTCAATTTTAGAATCTTCTAAAGTAAATTCAAATATGGGTATCTGGTTAACAAAATTTCAAATAAAGAAGTACAGAGGAAATCAAACCGTCAGATCTTGAAAAATAAAACAATCTTTTTGTATAATATTCTTTTATTGCAACCACTAAAATTTTCCTTAAAAAATTATATATAATAATAATAATTCGTCATACTTTTATAAATAATAATAAAGCACTCAAATAACAGACTTCTAAGATTTTAAGATCTTTAAGATCTTCTAAGATAAGTTCCAACAATTGAAAGAAAATAACCTTTTTGGATAGTTTTCTTTTATTGTAAACACTAAAATGCTGCAACAAAGATTTGCCATACTTTTTACAAAAAAATAATAAGGGATCCAGATGACTTCAAAATATTCTAAAATAAATTCTCGTAATTGAAATAAAATAATCTTCTTGTGTAGTATTCTTTCATTGCAACGACTAAAATTTTCCTATAAAAATTCGTCATATTTTTATAAAAAATAATAAGGTACCCAGATGACAATCTCCAACTATAGGCTCTTCTAAAATAAATTCCAATAATTAATAGAAAATAATCTTTTTGGATAGCTTTATCTCATTGCAACTACTACAATTTTCCTATAAAAGTTCACCATTCTTTTATGAATAATAATAAGGTACTCAGATGACAATTTTCAACTTCAGGATCTTTTAAAATAAATTCTAATAATTGAAAAAAAAAGAATTTTTTCGTATAATATTCTTTCTTTGCAACGACTAAAATTTTCCTATCAAAATTAACCATTCTTTTATAAATAATAATTACATACTCAAATGACAAACTCCAACTTAGAATATTCTAAGCTTCCTTAGATTTCTAAGCTTAGAATATTCCAAAGTAAATTCCAATAATTAAAGACAATAATCTTTTTGTACAGTATTCTTTCCTTGCAACGACTAAAATATTCCTATAAAAATTAACCATTCTTTTATAAATAATAATTACATACTCAAATGACAAACTCCAACTTAGAATATTCTAAGCTTCCTTAGATTTCTAAGCTTAGAATATTCCAAAGTAAATTCCAATAATTAAAGACAATAATCTTTTTGTACAGTATTCTTTCCTTGCAACAACTAAAATATTCCTAGAAAAATTCACCATTCTTTTATAAATAATACTAAAGTACACAAATGACAAACTCCAACTTTAGAATATTCTAAAGTAAATTCCAATAATTAAAACACAATAATCTTTTCGTACAGTATCCTTTCATTGCAACTACTAAAATTTTCCTCCAAAAATTCGTCATATTTTTATCAAAAAAATAATAACATACTCAGATAACAATATTCAGCTTCAGTCTCTTCTAAAATAAATCCCACCGATATCAGAATCCGGATAACAAAATTCCAAATACGGAAATCATCGGTGAAATCGATTAAAAAAGAATCGTAATCTCCTTTTTACGATTCCGCGACCCGACTCCCGACAAAGCAACGGTGCCATTATTTTCAATACAATTCAATAGCGGATAATCGATAACACTGAGAAAAAGGAGTAATAGGAGAAGGTGTTTTCTTGAAGGTCTTCTCGTCAGCCGAGCCGCTTCTCTCGTCGAGATCTTACGTCTCGTTACACACGTGTGCCGTGTAACTACCGTGCGCGGCTATGGGGAGTCCTCCACGTGCAACAATCTCCAACACGTATCGGTGGGGTATGCATAATAAATGAGAGTGGTACGCGTCGGTTAGCGGTGGTACCCGTTAAGCACCATGTTTCGTTTTCTATCGACGCCGTCATCTCTAATTCGGCGTGGGCGATACACTTTTCTCAGTACGATGGTACCTTTGTCGTACATGGCCACGTAAGAAGTTCGGCTGAAAATAAGTGGTCGATAGAGTGCTCCTAGGCTGAAACGCCAATAATGAGAACGTGGCTTTCTCGTCTCTCTGCTCCTTTTTACTCCTGAGTTATGTTCGGTGGGATGTCGGACACGTGGACCGATGAAAAATTACTCGAGCGAGATAAATTCTATTTAATTTATATAATTGGATTGTCACATTGCCCGATTACATCTATATTTCTTCGAGAAGATGCTTGAGTTATTCAACATGTATTATATGTTTGAATGTGAATTAGTATTCAGATATTAATTTTTATAGCAACAATTTTGAATTTTCTTCATCTTGCAGCATTACAGTATAATGCTACAAATACTGTGTAAAATAATTATAGTATTAGTTTACAGTATGAACATTTTGATAAAATTGGCCTGTGAACCAAAATAGCAGATTGAATTAATGGTGGTAAAAGTTTTTGGTTAAACGAAAAGCCCTCTTTATTTATTTTAATTGTTGCAAGTCAGCTGCGCCCATGCAACGATGACGACAGGCCTGTCGAAAGTTGCAGGGCAATACCGACCTTTGAACTTCAAGGGGTCGGTTTTGAGGGTTTAAAAGGGCCTGCTGTCCCTCGGAGCTCTTCACTCTCAAGTCAGAAACAGAACGGCTAGTTTATATATTGTGACCCATAGTGGCATTTAAAAAGACTCCTACGCTTTAATTATATATTGCATAAAGTGTAAACGTAAATAAGTTTCACTATATTAAACCTTTTACAAATAACATTGCTGTGTAACTGAATACAGTTATTTCCCTGCGTGTCAATCATTTGGCTATTACCACCACGAAATTCCCAACACTAATAGTCAAAATGTAGAATTAAAATTTAATATGGCAATTGGTTGAGGACTGAGAAAGTTCATAAAGCTATGGGTCTCATCCTCAGAAACGTTCTCAACTATTAAATTCTATGGTATGCCAAGAAAAGGCCACTTGTTGCTCGAGATGACTGTTATTTTTCTATTTGACAAATTAAATGAAGAAATTTGTAAATTTCCTGTAGTAAATAATTAGCTATAGAATTTTTAAAAATTCCTGCGACACATCAGTGTCTCTATAAAATAAATATTCTCGTAAATTTAATTTTCTTATATCTGCGAGTTAACCATAGAATTACCTGTCTATGGTGTATACGCGAATGTAGTATATCAGTGTCTCCATAAAATAGACTTTTTCGTAAATTTAATTTTCTTATATCTGCAAGTCAACCATAGAATTACCTGTCTATGATGTATACAAGAATGTAGTATATAAATATACATATAAGTATACATTCACATTTCTATCTTATTGTTAGTAAAAGTCAGAATTAATTTTTCCATAATTTACTGTTACTTTCCTACTGTTTGAAGAAACGAAAACCTTCGAATCCGCCATTTTGAAGATTTTCCCTTAAATCTAATTTTAAATACGGGGTATCCCCCCAGAAAACGTATACACGCTTTAATACCTTATTCTTTCCAATTTATTTTATTTTCTAGGTACAACCCATGTACAATAATGGCTGATTTTAAATTAGACTTTGAAAAACGCAAATATATTCTAAAATGCTACTATAAGTGTGAAAACATACAGGAAGTAATCGATCTAAATATATACTGCTTTTATAATCACGCAAAGCGTGTATACATATTTTTGGGACACCCTGTATATTTCAAAATTTATAAAAATTTGAAAGATAATAACCGTTTATGGATCAATAATCCATGCGCGCTAACCCTATGCATATTCAAACGCAACCTTTCATTTCTCGACCAAGATGTGCATATTGATGTGCATCGATTTATATTGTTACGTATCACCGAGTTATGGCAACTCATCTTATCGATGTCTACCGACTTTCACCAAAGCACAAAAGTACACGACCGCATATTGCAACAGGTATTATCTACTTAGTACCATTTCCTATTCAAATAAAATCCAAGTGAAACGCAATTTCTCTGTCTCTCTGACTATCTCCTCTTACGCAACCACGTTGCTGTATACGCATTTAATGTCGTCAAGGTGTTACAATGCAAGGAAATGGTAGCCAGTGGAAACGCTGGAAAAACTGTATAGGATACGGACATTTGCACTGGAGAATTGACTCTCACAATCAGTCACCATTTAATCAGATTCTAAAGATCGGTGTTAATTAATATATCAAATTTAAAATTAGCCGATGCGTGGAATGTCGAAATAAAATAATTCTACGCCTTAATTTGCATACGATTTCTTATTTACCGTTTTGAAAATATCGTCGACTTTACGGCAGAAAGTCTTCGAATTACTATGTTTCTGTAACAAAAAGATCGCCGAGTGCAAAGGGTTAATATTATTGTAGTTTCGCGAATTTTTCATCGTGTGCACGTAGCTTTACGAAGGAGTGAAACCTAGGTCAATTGGGGAAAATCCTGCACGATGTGGGGGGTCCTTAACGTGACCAAAAGCGTCGAAGATTTTTATCCGATTCACGGTACTAAGTTCGAATCATAAATTCGTCAAAATCAAAAATGATAGAAAGAGAACACACGAAACAGTTATTATAATAAGGCAAAATTTGGCGTTAGTATGGTTGACCAAATGGCGCGAAAATATAGCGACAATTTAAAATGCAATAGATGGCCTATATACGTATTTTTCAATTTCCTGGATCAGGATTAATATCCTGCCTGGAATAAAGAAACCAAGACAGCGTTTCCTGTTACAATTAGCAGATGAACTCGTCACAGAGTATCGCGAATTTCTCGAAGAAGAAAAGGAATACCTACAAGAAAGAACTTCAAGCAGCCCAAGCAATAATTCCCAATCACGATGAAGATGTCAGATAAGATTGTGCACCGGTAATAAAACCATTTAAACTTGCATAATTTGCAAAACATTTATCCACGGAAAATGCATAATGGAGAAACCAGTCACGTGTAAAAAGTGTAACGAATTAAGTATTTTATTTGTCAAAATAAAAATACACGTTTGATTATTTTATTATAAATCTAAAGTTACGTTGCGAATTATTTCCTTTGATAAATTAATAATTTTTTCCGAAAAATTTGCGTTTATTTCATAAGAGGTCATTTGACCCCTTATGGCAAGAATAGGTATGCATAAAGTATCGGTACGTTTAGTGTTAAACGGGCTAACGTTTAGAACTGGTCTGTCTATTTAGGGCCCCGCAGTTTGAAGACGTTTCTAAAAAACGGGAGACAAAGGACAAAATACAGGAGGAAGAATCACCCCCACATAATTTATTTTAGGATTTAATTTTTACTACAACAAAGTGTCATTATTGTAGGATGGCGAAAACTGGTTTCGAGACACCAAAAACTGATAGAATAATAAGAACGGTATACCACGAACACAAAACTCATAGAACTAATTTAACTTAGGAAAAGAACACCAAGCTAACGCATCGAAAACACACAAAGACGCACTCTGATTTGAGTCTCTTTCCAACATCGAGCGACTCACGCTCGTGCCGGTCACAATTAATTTCTAAGGACTCTGTTTTGGTCGTCAAGGGTCCTGCTTTTATGCTTTTCTTAACACGTTCACTGCCAACTACGAGATATCTCCTAGATTGTTTCCTTGCCCAAGATGCCTACTACGAGTTATCTCGTCCCTTCGTTACTTGCCACATTTATACAGCTACGAGGAAACCCGAAGTATAACAGTGTAAATATGAATAGATGGCATCAGGAAAGAGAAGAAAAATCAGGTTTGGCTTAAATGAACGGAAAATACAATTATACAAAGTTTATTCAAAAAGAAAAAGTTTATACAAGTTTATTCCTGCAGAATAACATTTTTCTATTAAATCAAATTGGCTTCTTAGACCGGAATCGTGAAAAGTCGCGTGGCAGTCAACGCGTTAGCCCTTTGCGCTCGTCGATTTTTTGGCTGAAGAAGAGTAGGAGTTCGAAGATTTTCTACTATGAAGCTGGCGATATTTTTTTCAGCAGTAAATAAGAAATAGTATAATAATTGACCCGTAGAATTATTTGATTTCGATACCTCGCACACCGTTACGTTATCTTAAATTTGACATATTAATTAACATCGAGCTTCGAAATTTTATCAAATGGCGACTGAAGGGCGTCTCTCGAGTGCAAAGGCTTAACCTACGCTTCACCTCCCCGTAGGGACCAAGCAACTTAATTTTGCTACCCAAAATAACTTTTCCATTTGCTTCCAGAAAATATCGATCGGTTTATAATTTGTTTTTATTGACAATGGCCGATTCGCGATTTCTTTTTAAATGGTATCCTACATTATAATCGTTCATTTTCCCCGAGTATCGTTCCGTGAGAATTAAATTTGTCCGTGTCCGAGGGCCCGTGGGGCAGGCCGGCGAGGCGTTGTTTAAGCCAAAATGTTAATCACCGTGTCGGGGAAGAGATTATACGGGCAGAGATATTACGGGCAGTGCGGCTTAAATGAGCAGTGATACCCTGGGGTGCCGGTGCTTGCTAATGATCGGCCGATGTGACACCGGCGTTAAGAAAAAGGGTGGTATACGTTCATCGATAGCGATGATCGACACGAACGATATCCTGAATCCGGTACTG
The DNA here is from genome assembly GCF_001483705.2 of Eufriesea mexicana. NCBI lineage: Eukaryota > Metazoa > Arthropoda > Insecta > Hymenoptera > Apidae > Eufriesea > Eufriesea mexicana. Next base: position 109,748 of record NW_016908753.1, on the reverse strand, counting down.
GCCGAAAAGAAGAGCATCGAACGCCTTACGCTAATAACACACCACGCCAGCAACATTCTCGCCCCCGTAATAATTGGTTGCCATGCTCGGTCGCCGTTCGAGCAGCGATGAAGATCTCGCTTCGTTCCTCTCCTCTCGTGCATTAATAACAGAACTGGCACATTGCCACACCGACGTGCTGCGTTTTGTTTCACGCGCCTGCTGCTCAAGAATTTCCGCTCGAATTCGCCCGTCTTCCTTTTTTCCCCTCCCGCTTCTAAATTATTAGCATGCTAAAACATGTGCATAAGGAACCCAAAAGGGGAAGTTTCCAGCGTGCTCCGGAGGTATCCTCTGGGAACGCGTTTAAAGCCATTTTTGATACGGTAGTGAAAGATAAATCAATTTGGAGAACTTAGGACCAGATGTATCCATGGCTATTAAAGTATAGTTTGCAGTCAAAGTATTAGGTTCCTAGGAGTTTCGCCGATAAACAGCGAGGCAGAGATATCGCCCTCGAGGTACTCGCTGTACTTGTTTGTAGAATGTATCTCGACTAGACAGCTAATTCTCAGCTTCGCTGGGAAATATTTTTCACAGGATGTGTCCATTATGGAAGCGTAGATTTGATTTTATTGGCGTGAATGCGAGTGTGTGAGGTGAGTAATGGCACGAATGTAGATATGTATGTTTTTGGAAGCGCGAGTGAAAGATCTAGAGATCTAGATCTTGTGCATTTCCTATGGATCAGAGTCATTGTGTTATGAGGAGTTTCAGTTTGTTATAAAAATCGTGAGATTGAACAATTATGAAATAAGACGTGTGTATATTATAATTTTATAATAAATATATAATTGCTATACAGCAAACTCACAGGGAGTACCCTAAATTTAGGGTCGGGGATGATAATAATTAGAGTAGAATGACGAAGATGGTATAGATATTGGTACGTGGAAGTAACATTCTTGTAATAAGTAAAATATTCGTGTTAAATTCAGTGTATTTCAAATTTGTTATACTGCTCGTTATCTCGTAGATATTTAACA